>NW_012283092.1:0-1963 GCF_000151885.1 Dipodomys ordii
TGCAAATAAGGGAAACCATGGGACCTATGTTTCTTTGGGCCTGGCTTACTTCACTTAATATAATTTTTTCCAAGTCTTTCCATTTCCTAACAAATGGGACAATGTCACTCTTTCTGATGGAGGCATAGTGGTATATATACCACCAAAAGTGGTATATATACCACATTTTCTTGATCCATTCATCGTACTGAGGGGCATCTGGGTTAGAATGGCTATAATCAAGAACTCTAAAAACAACAGATGCTGGAGGGGATGTGGACAGAAGGGAACCCTACTGCTTTGTTGGTGTGAGTGTAGACTTGTTCAACCACTTTGGAAAGCAGTATGGAGGTTCCTCAAAAGACTCCACATAGAGCTCCCCTATGACCCAGCAATCTGCTTTTGGGCATTTACCCAAATGATCACAAACAAGACCATACTAAAGCTACCAGTACAACTATGTTTATTGCAGCATTATTTACCATAGCTAAGATATGGAATCAACCTAGCTTTAGTTTTTGATATATAACAAACATCTAGAGATATGTATTTCTTAACTAAAACTTCAAGAACTAAGTAGAAATGAGACAAAATGGTATGAATCTGTCTTTTCCTCTTTCATTTCTCTTCCTTCCTTCCTTCCTTCCTTTCTTCCTGCCTTCCTTCCTTCCTTCCTTCCTAGTATCCTTCCTTCCTTCCTAGCATCCTTCTTTCCTCCTTCTCTTGCTTCTTCTTGCATCACAGTGGATAATATACAGCTCTGTTAGGTACATTCTCTTGCCTAATGGACTATAACAGAAGGAAACAGAAATGAGTAAGATTCATTGGTATGCCAGGAACATCTTTGCTTCCACATATACTGTCTAGATGCTCTATCCAATATGATACCCAAGAGAGAAAAGTAAATTAGGACTATGGTAATCTCACAGCTTTTCTACAGTAAAGTACAGTTACCTTCTTAGTAACTCACACACTTTGGAACATGCAGGAAATCTCAGTGCTTTTCCAAGTTCTCAATTTAGAACCTTATCAGGAAATAACTGGAATATTTAAGGAAATATGGCTAGCTCTAGGCAGAATAGAATTAAGGAATCAGTCTTTATTTCTCAATAATTTTAATCCCTTAAAGACATTGATTATAATGCTCATAAATTGATATGTTGAATTGAAATTCCTTTGTACAACTAAAGATAATTTTTAAAAAATTTAAAGAGGCACTCAAATCCAGCCTCCATAGGGTTTCCGGTGACAGTTTAACCAAATAATTAGTTTCTTGCCAGTGAGAGAAATCATTCAATAACAACCTTGCAGGTTGTGTGATCAAGGATATTTCTCTCAGAGTGACAGTTCAGACATAAGTGCTATGCTTAGAATGGAGAACTTGGAGAAGTGAGGAGTATACCTTTCCATACCAGATTTCCCCATTTTCCAGGAGGTGCTGCATATTAGCTAAGGCTTTGCTTTCTGGTAGAGAGAGGAAAGCTTGTACATGTCTGAAGAGACTTAATTGCCTAGGATGAGGGACTGATGTGGATTAGAATAAATTCAGGCCTTGATTTGTAAGGGAATAGAGAGGTAGCCAAAGAGCATAGAAATAGAAGTAGCTGTTTGCACATCAATTAGAGATCTAGGACACAGTAACATTTCTCTTTAACTGACAACTTAAGCTGTGGTACTCAAGGAGAAATATACATACATACATACATACATACATAGTGTCTTGTGCTATGTAGTATTGGATTCAAAAAGCTTGAATTCTAGTACTGGTCATTATCACTGGATGTCAGTTAGAATCCATGATTTCATCTTTTAAATAAGTTTATAGTCCCCACAGACCTTTCGAAACATTACCTACAGCTCAAGCATTTAGCCAAAAAATAAGTTGAGTACTCTCTCTATCTTTCTCCTCTTTTGATTATCCCCCACTCTTCCTCCTTCTCCTCCTCTTCCTCTTCCTCCTCCTCCTCCTCCTCCTCCTCCTCCT
>NW_012283093.1:0-2220 GCF_000151885.1 Dipodomys ordii
TGCCCCTCAGTAGATGAATGGATCAAGAAAATGTGGTATACATACACAATGGAATTCTATGCCTCCATCAGAAAGAATGACATTGCTCTATTTGTTAGGAAATGGAAAGACTTAGAAAACTATGTTAAGTGAAGTAAGCCAGGCCCAAAGAAACATAGGTCCCATGGTTTCCCTTGTTTGCAATAACTAGTATATGTCTGGGACAAGCAGAAATGGTCAGATAAGATGATGTTAAGCGAAATGAACCCTAAGATAGGGACACAAGTGGTTTTTCTTCCTTTCTATTGTTTCTAACCTATTTATAAGGTACCACGTGATTTTTTTGTTGCTTTGTATGTCTCTCCCCCATGGTATAACCCCTGTGTTCACTGTATTTGATGTTGGTATAATTTGTGGATGGGAAGGGAAAAAACAAAATGCTTAAATAGGGCTACAGATTGACCCATTGCAACAATGAGATGTACAAGATGCTATGTCGAAAAACAAACTTTACAATTTAGTAGGGAGGGTGTAGTTGAGGAGGTGAGAGGAATGGGATGGTAGGGGAAAAACAAAGGAGGAGGCAACAACGCTGGATAAGAAATGTACTCATTATGTTGCTATGTAACTGTAACCCCTCTGTACAGTATTTTCACAATAAAAAACTTATTTCAAAAAAGAGAGTTTTTGAACATGGAGCATAAAGCAATACTTTCATTGGGTACATGTTCAAATTCAAGGAAAAAAATTTTCATACTCTGACAAGTAAGCCTGAACACAGCACAAAGCCTGAAACTCCTAATCATTCTTCTCAAAATTTGACAATAATGACTCATTCTTGCAGAGCATTTAACTATTTTTCTCTCTCCTTCTAATTTACTCCTAAGCTAATATTTTCCATATCCAGCTTAACCAATATTAGTATGCCTATAATGTAAGGCTCTAATAAACTTTGAAATAATTATTTTATTGATTAACTTCATTTGGGGATGAAAATTAAAGTGAGTTGTCCAGATATCGCAGAGGATTGTGAACTGACATTTGCATAATAAATGAAGTATAATTTTTTTCTCCCTACTACAAACTACAGTCCCTCAGAAAATGGAAAGAAAAATAGAACTTAGTAACTTTTTTCTTATCTATAACAATATTCAAAGTATATTTTCAAAGAGAATGAGAAAGACTTACACTGGAAAAAATAACTTTCACAGCTGCAATGCAGTTAATATGATGATTCACTGGATCTTGCAGTGAAGACAGGACTTTTCATCTTATCACAGTAAAACGTTATGAACCACTTTGTCTGAAGAGAGAAGAAAACAAGAGAGTGTTTGTTTTTGTGCGAGTCCTCAGGCTTGAACTCAGGGCCTGAGTGCTTTTTCTAAGGAGTTTTTGCTCAAATAATTTAGTTTCTAGCATTCTACCACAGATATACTTCTAGCTTTGGGGGTGATAATTGGAGATAAGATTCTTATAGACATTCCTGTCCTGGCTGGCTTGGAATTTCAATTCTCAGATCTCAGCCTTCTGAGTAGCTAGGATTACAGGCATGAGCCCTCAATACCCAGCTAGCAGTGTTTCTTGATAACTATTATACATAAGTAAATAACCTGATCCTTGTGCTCAGTAGTCCTGGAAATTACACACACACACACACACACACACTCACATACACATACATACACACACAGATACACATACACAGATACACATGCACAAAAAAGAAATAAAATAATTGACTTCATTGGTAGTCTTCAAATTGTAGTATGCATCAGTTATATGAATGAATTCTAAACTAGCTGATTTCTTGGGCCTACCCACATCCAGAATTTCTGATCTATTTAGCAGGTCATAAGGAGAGCCTGAGAATTTGCATTTCTAGTAACTTTTCAGATAATAGTGATGCTGTTTGTCGGGGAACCACATTTTATGAGTCACTATAGTAAAAGAAACTGTGAAGCAATGTAAATGTACAATAGTCTCAAGAGGAATACCTTATAATTTGGCTACATCTATTTAATTTTAAACATTATACTAAATAATATAAGAATTCTAATCAAAATCAATACTATTTTAAACTAGGCATTTAAAAACATTTTGTAGTCGGGCGCTGGTAGCTCACGCCTGTAATCCTAGCTACTCAGGAGGCTGAGATCTGAGGATTGTGGTTCAAAGCCAGCCTGGGCAGGAAAGTCCATGAGACTCTTATCTCCAGTAAACCATGAGAAAACTGGAAGTGGC
>NW_012283094.1:0-1922 GCF_000151885.1 Dipodomys ordii
ACACACACGCACACACACACACACACACACACACACACACACACACACATACCACTTCCCCCCAAACAAAAACAAGTAAACAAAAATAAACCATTTGTTTGCCTATAAGAAATGTAGTTTTGCTGGTAAACATAAATATAGGCTTGGAGTGAAAGTCTCTAAAAAGATTTTTCAAACAAATTGAGCCTGAAAGTAAGCAGAGTAATAACATTCATATCTGACGTCAACACTCATAGCAGCTTTCAAACCAAAATTAGTCAGAGGAGACAAAGAAGGTCACTTTATGTCTAGCAGGATGCGATAACAACTTCAAATTTATATGCAATAAATGTACAATTTCTTTTTTTGTGGGGGGGTCTGGTTGTGGGTCTGAACTCTGGGCATGGGCACTGTCCCTCAGCTCTTCACCTCAAGGCTAGCACTCTACCACTTGAGCCACAGCGCCACTTCTGGCTTTTTTTCTCTGCTTATGTGGTGCTGAGGAATCGAACCCAGGGCCTCATGCATGCAAGGCAAGCACTCTACCACTGAGCCACCTTCCCAGCCCTAAATATACAAATTCTTAAAGCCAATGACACTAAATATAAAACCACAGATGTACTTCCTTCCATAATGATGAATGACTTTAATACTCCACACTCACCAATAGGTGGTTCAGTCAAAAAACAAACAAACAAGAAACTTTAGAACTAAGTGACACAGAGCAAGTCAACTTAACAGACATCTACAAAATATTCCAACCAATAACTGCAGAATACACATGGTTCTCAGAGGGCTATGGATTTTTGTAATAAATCAATCATTTTTAAGTATGTAAAGCAAGTTTTACCAAATGCAAGAATGCTGAAATAATTATTTTTATCAGACCACATAAAACTAAAACTAGAAAGCTATAACAAAAGAAGTTACAGAAAACATTTATATACCAGAATACTAAACTGCACATTACTGAAGGACAAATGGGTGATTACTGACATAAAAGGGGAAATGAAAAAAAAACCCAAACCCTAGGATCAAGTAAAAATCAAACAGCAGAACTTGTGAGACTCAAGACACTGTTAAGAAGGATGTTTATAGATATGTGTGCCTTCCTTAAAACAGTCAAAGTGACCCCTAATAAATCTTGTGCTCTTAGAAATAGAACAACCAGCATAACCCTAAAGCAATAGAAAGAGTAAGATTAGGGAAGAAAGTAGTGAAATGGAGATGAATAGAATGATCTCATTGAAATAAAACCTTGTTTCTGTGAAAAGACAAACAAAATGGACAAACCCTTAGCAAACCAACCCAAAGAAAATGGGGAATGAGAAAGACCATATAGAAACATCAGTGAATTCCAGAACATAGTTGGGGACTCTTTAAAAAGCTCATATTCTGATTTTCATTTCTTTTATGACTAGGGAGGTTGAGAATTTCTTCATTGTGTCTATTGGCCATCCTTCTTTTCTCTTCAGAGAAGTTTCTTTTTAAGTCTTTAGCCAACTTATTTATTGGGCAGTTGTTTCTTTGAGGATTTGTTGTTGAGGGATTTAATTTTTTGAGTTCCAGGTGTATTTTAGATATGAGACCCTTGTCCATGGTATGTCTAGTGAAGATCTTCTCCCAATCCGTGGGCTTTCTATTAATCTTGCTAGCTATGTCCTTTGCCATGCAGAAGCTCTGCAATTTCATGCGATCCCATTTGTCCACTTGGATTTGTTGTGTTTCTGAGTCTCTATTAAGAAAATTTTGGTTTGTGCCAAGGAGACCACGTCACCCCAGTTAGAATGGCTATAATCAAGAACTCTAATAATAACAGATACTGGAGGGGATGTGGACAGAATGGAATCCTACTGCATTGTTGGTGGGAGTGTAAACTTGTTCAACCACTTTGGAAAGTAGTATGGAGGTTCCTCAAAAGACTTCACATAGAGCTCCCCTAT
>NW_012283095.1:0-1943 GCF_000151885.1 Dipodomys ordii
ATCACATTATCTGACCTTTTCCGCTTGACTCATACATATACTAGATATTACAAATAAGGGAAACCATGGGACCTATGTTTCTTTGGGCCTGGCTTCCTTCACTTAATATAATTTTTTTCCAAGTTTTTCCATTTCCTAACAAATGGGGCAATGTCATTCTTTCTGATGGAAGCGAAACCTTTATATTTTAAATTCATCAGGTACTACTGTAAGAACAAGCAAAGATATATCCAAGTTTAGCACTACTTTGTGGAAGACAGAAATGGGAAACTGGAGCAAAAATGTGGTCATAGTGGAGGCAAAGGAAGCAAGCCTCTTTCTACGTTGCATGATACTGAATAATTTTTCACAATGAAAATTACTTCTACAAAATTCTAAAAAAATATAAAAGCCATTTCATGTTCACTGAAAGAAACATGCAAAGTATAGGCATGAACAAGATCTTCAAAGATGAATATAGATCAAATATAAAAACAATAATATCTTTTTAAGATTTTATAAGAAATATAACAAATTTTATATACTAATGAAAACCTTAAGTCAGTCATTAAATCAATCTTTTATAATTGTGATTATTCAAACATTTAAGTGAGACTTTTACATTACTCTTAATACTAGAACTACTCTTAATATTAGAACTATTCAAAATGATTAGTATGAGGAAATCAAACAGTAATGGGTACTTACCAGGCATTTATTGTGTTCTAAGCACTGCATTTCACATAGAGTGGTTTAGTCTAGAAATGGCTAATAACTGTCATCACTGAGATTTCACCATGTACCAGAAACAATATTAAATGCTTGATGTACAGTAACTCAGTCGGTCTTCATGCCAAATCTATGAGGTAAGAATGGTTCTTATCTTCATTTTTCAAATGAAAACACTGTGACACATAGAGATTAAGCAAATTGTTCAAGGATTGACCTCTAGAGTTATAAAATGAACTCGAGGATTTGCATTGGAACTCATTCTCTTAAATGCCATTTTTATCATCTCCATCTTACAATGGGGAGAAAGAAGGTTTAAAGGAATTTCAGTAATTTGTCCAAGTCACATAACTAATAAGTAATTGTACTAGCTTCCTAGGGATGTCTTAAGAAACTCCCATCAAGCCAACTGGCTTAAACAACAGATATTTATAGTCTCACAATTGTGTGGGCCAAATATTCAACATTGGTGTTGGCTGTGCTGATTTCCTTGTGAGGACTAGCTTCTATTTGGTTATCTTCAAATTCATGTGGCATGTCTGCCTCCAGATTTCGGACAACCAGACATATGAGATAAATGAATTCATCTTAACTTGATGATTTCTGTATTGGGGACTGGTTTAAATATAAGTGAATTTGAAGGAGACTTACCTCAACCCATACTAATAATAGAACAATGACTCTGACCTAAAAATGTACTCTCAAATTTCAAACAATGCAAAAAATTCAAATAATGGCATTAAATGTATGAAACTTCATTCTGTCTGCAACGCAAATGCAGATTGTCTATTTAAGAATCTCAAGATCCACAAACTTATAATGATTAATGACAGAGGTAAGCCCCAAACACTGTCATTCAGACTCTTCTGACTGGTGATTCCATTCTTTCTAGTGCACTCTAACATATGCACTTAATACTCTAATCCTTCCATTGAAGGAGGATGCTAAGTGAATGAAACAACCATTTCTAGACAATTCTGAGAACCTACGTTGTACATCTTTACTCTTAAATCACTACATCCATAGTCATGACTATGGGCCTAAAAGAGGTCTACCCAGAGATGGTGCAATGTGTAGAAGCAGTACTCCAACTGAAAGTCGATGAGGACTAAGTGGTTTTATTTATTTTTTTTTTTTTGGTCCAGTCATGGGGCCTGAACTCTGGGCCTGGGCGCTGTCCCTCAGCTCTTCAGCTCAAGGCTAGCGCTCTACCACTTGAGCCACAGCGCCACTTC
>NW_012283096.1:0-1256 GCF_000151885.1 Dipodomys ordii
GGATCCCTGCAGAATGGAAGTCTGTCCTATCTCTAGCCCACAAGCAGCTGCCCAGCCCAGGAGCTGGCCACAGTCCTTGACACAGCCTGGCCTCTGGTCCCATTTGGACCTCAGAGAGGGCCAAGGCCCCCTTGTGTGATCTTTGGCGGGGGGCTCCACCCTATGGAGCGGCCCTTTTGTAGGACGGGGAGACAAGAGGCTAAGCGGCAGAAGCACCCCACACAGCAGTGTCTGGGCCAGCCCTGTCCACCCCCCATCTTGGCTCACTATCTGCCTCGCTGTCTTACCGAAAGCTGTCAGGGAAAAACTCGCACACTGGAAGCCCTGGCTTGTCCCCCCCAACCCGGCCTCACTTCCAGTAACTGTTGTTTCCGCTCCCCAACAACCGACACCGAGAGGAAATGGTGGGAGGCAGGTCCGTAGGCCGCGGCAGCCCTCTGTTCACCCGGCCCATCTTTCCAGCTCTAGACACCCACTTTCCTTTCCTATGCGGCTCAGCAAAGGCAGCCTGAAGGCCAGGCCAGGGAGGGTGTGTGCAGCTTCCCAGCAGGGTCTGCTGCACAACGAGGCCAGGGTGCCTCCCAGGGCCTGGCCTCTGGGCAAAAGGTCCCAGGTGGGGACCACGCTGAAAGCTCTACCTAATGTCGGCACCTCAAAGCTGAGCCCTTGGGAATGATGCCCGTGCGCACAGCCTTCCTCCCCTGGGCTTGGCTAGACACAGACCTGTCTCTAGAAAAGCTGAGGTCCCTTCTGCCAGGCTCCCAGCACACACACAGGGACACCAGAGCCCGGCTGCAGCCTATGCCTAAGGATCATCTGGCAGGAGGACAGGCCTGTGTCCTCCACGGTGGCCATGTGCCCTGTCCCTGGTCTAAGGACGCCCAGGCTGTGTATCCACTCGCACACAAGATTGACAGGGCACAGCAGGCTCCGCCCTCAGGCCTGCGCTGCTGCTGCGCTGGGGGAGCTGGCTTGTGCTGCTACCTGCAGGGCTGGGTTTGTTCAGTCACCAGATAACAAGGGGCTCACTTATCCAGCTTAAAAGGACAACCACTTCAGACACACAAGTGACACTCAGGGCAAGTGACAGGCAATCAGGGACAAGGCTGCCAGCAAGTTCTCTTATCTCCCTGTTGAGGTAACGCTGGGACCTGCAGCCTGTCCTTCCCTAGGTGGGCCTGGATCCTCCTTGGTGGGGAAATGCAGCTGGGGTGACTGAGGCTGGGGGAGGACTCTGTGGCCTGCACCTTTTTTTT
>NW_012283097.1:0-3717 GCF_000151885.1 Dipodomys ordii
AATGATGTTAAAAGTTCACATTTGAAAAATAACACATTGGGATCTTTGTTTTTATTTTTTGGGTTTTTTTTTTTTTTTTGGTCAGTCATGGGCTTGAACTCAGGGTCTGGGCACTGGCACTGTCCCTGGGTTTGTTTTGTTCCAGGCTAGCACTCTGCCACTTTGAGCCACAGTGCCACTTCCAGAGATAAGAGTCTCATGGACTTTTTGCCCTGCTTGGCTTTGAACTGCAATCTTCAGATTTCAGCATCCTGAGTAGCTAGGATTATAGACATTAGCCATCTGCACCTGGGTAACATATTATTTTGATTATTCAAGGAATAATTTTTAAAGGGGGTATAATTATTACTTAGCTTCATAATGGTCTTTTAAATTTAACCTGCATGTTAGAAGTCATTTTAAGTCATATCTTACTTCTCAGAGAATTTTTCCCTAATAAAATACTCTGTTTACCTAGTATTCATAGATTTAGTTGATATTTGTCACACAATGATTCTTGTTTTCTAAAATTAGGACCATTAGTTGGAAGTATGATTATTTTGTCAGGAATTTGTTATGTTTTTACAAAGAGTATTTAAAAGGCAGTATGTTAATAAATTCATCTATTTCTTGGTATTAGGTTAGTGGTTCATGAGATTCTATTTTCTTCTTTTTTTTAAGCTGTCCTTGATTTCAAATTCTTAGCATCTTCACTCATCACTGTAGTTTTTTTTGCATGTTTCTTTGTTTTGGGTTTTGGTGCTGGTTCTGGGGTTTGAATTCAAGGCGTAGGCAGTATCTGTGAGCTTTTACGCTCAAGGCTAGTGGTCTACCACTTGAGCCACTGCTCTACTTTTTGCTTTTTCCTGGTTAATTTGAGATAAGAGTCTCACAAGACTTACCTTCCTGGACTGGGTTTGAACTGTGATTCTCAGATCTCAGCCTCCTGAGTAGCTAGGATTAGAGGCATGAGCCACTGATGCCTAATCATGTAATCATGATTACATTTTATTTCATTATGCATATATGTATGCCTTAAGATATTGAAGCATTACAATTCTTACCCTTCTTTCTTATTTTAACATATTATAATTAGATCAATACCATTATCAATTAATCAATCAAAACATCCTTGGGATGCTAAGTACTCTCAATATCTTCCTATGAAGATAGAGAAGAACAAGAGGTTGCTATTATCTAAGTTTTTGCTTTTTGTGAACACTAAGAAGTTCATTCTTTAGAATACCAAGTAACGAGAAACTAGAAGATTGTATTAGTCAGGGTTCCTTAAACACCATAGCAGTGCTGCTCTATTTTACATGATTTACATGCTCTATTTTACATGATTTACATGTTCGATTTTACATGATTTATATTTAAGGAGCTCCTTGGAGCATATCTTATATGAGCAAGCTTCTTTAAATCGTGGATTATGCATTGAGTCATGATAGAAAATAATTCTGCAGAAGAAAAATAGCTGAGGTATGGAAAGAGTATTTGTATTTTCTTTGATCATTGTAGATTTCAGATATGTCACTTAATTTCAAGTAGTTTTCTTTTTAGTACAAATTTTCCAAAGTGTAGCAATCAAGAAATTATATAGTTGCCTTCAGAACATGTTTATAGGGCTCTCAGTTTTATTTAATCAGTAGTATTTCTTGTACTAAGTTGGCAATGCAAGTTTATGTGGCTCCAAAGATCTGAAAAGTTTATTGCAGAACTGACTTGCCAGAATTTTTAAAAAAATGAGTCAAAAAAATCAGATTTACTCTCCATAATACCTAGAAAACTGCTGCCAAGATATACATGGTCCTTCCCAAAGGAACTTCTCACATGTGACCACAATAAATTATAAGTAATCAAATTATATTACTTTTAAAGTTTGACAAAGCCTGGGGGTTGACTCAAGTGGTGGAGCATTTGCCTAACAAGTGTTTGGCTAGTGGTTCCATCTCTAGTTCTGTACTGCAATAATTAGAGTTAAACAAAGAGCAAGACTACACTCAGTTTTCTTTCCTACAAAAACAAGAAATATCAGAGCCTTGGGGTGATGCGCAAAATGACACTCAAGTCACCTAGACTTTATAGATATTTATCTTGCTAACTATAGAAAGGAAGGTCCCTTCTTTCTCATGTAACTTTCTCTTAGAAGAGTCTATTTGAAGTAAACTGTATCTTGGCTTCTAACCCTGGTGTCTGAGTTTCAGAATATGAAGTGCTTCTGTTTCACATATGTTATTAGTGTCTATACTTGGCTCACAACCATTTTACCTAGATACTGCACTTACTGTACACTCATGGCTGATGCATACATTTTGTAGAAAATTTATAGACTTTCTCAGAAAAAGTCATAGTCAATAAGATAGTAAAAAGCAGCACTTCTGTTACTACAACATTATGGAAATTGAATAATTTTAAGTGTTTCTACCATTTTATTTGGAAAATGTTTTCTCTAGATTCAAGTTTATACAGTATAATCTGCAGTAACTATCGTTGACTAATGGTAGTGCAACAAAATGTATGGAACATTCTAGGACATTGAATATATTCTGTCTACAAGATTGAAATAGAGAAGTGCAACAGCCTATGAACTACAGCTGATAAGTTGGAAGAAATTGTCACAGAGCAGGATTTCATAGACACATAATCCCAACAAGTGTTACATTTCAGGATATAAAGCATGAGGGCAGATTTTGATCCACACTTCAGAGGTCAAGCTCATTCACATAGTTGAAACTAATTCTAAACATTAGGAATTAAGACTCATTCCAGCCCCTTCCAGTTGGACAAACTGAGCCAGAGAGCAACTTCTCCAACTGGACCTGGCAGTGAGTTCCCAAAAGAGATTTTCTGGTCCTGCTCCTTTTCAGACTAATTAATTGTTTGTTTATTTAAGAACAACTTTATTGTGACATAATTCAGATACCATATTTGCTCTTGTAATGTGTATAATTTGATAGTTTGTAGTATACTCACAGTGTTGTGTAGCCATCACACTATTTTAGATTATTTTTATTGCCCAAAGAAATCCAGTATTCATTCATTAGTTGTCCTTGGCCTTTACATCACTACTAAGTTGCTAAGGAACCACAAAATGGTTTGCATCTCAATGGATTTACCTTTTCAGGACATTTCGTAATAACGAAACTATGCAGTGTGTTTTTTCTTAATTGTTGCACTGAAATTTCCTACTTACACTCTATCTTTAGAAAATCAATCATCTCTAAGGTTTCTGATTTATTGCAGTATGTTTCCTCTTTTTTATTATCTGGGCCTCAAAAATACTTCCACATTAGATCATACTGAATAGAATGTGATACAGATTTGTAAGCTTGTTAACAATAGAACTTGACTCTCCAGGTCAATGCCTCCTTGAACTTCAGTTGACTTTAAAACATGTATGGTCACCTTATGTTTAAGTAAACAGGTGATTTCCCCACTACCTTTTCCTGACAGAATAAGAAAAACTGTACTTTTAGTATAAGTTAACTATATTTTAGAAACATTACCTGTTTTATATTGTTAAAGTAGTATCTTTTAAACAACTCATTTATATTTCTATGAAGGAAAAAGTAATTTTTGACAATCAATGGAACATAGGATTACTTAATGCAGCCTTTCTAAATAAATGAGACTTTTAATGGTGGTGTGGTAATGGTGGTGGTGGTGGTGGTGTTGCTGCTGCTGCTGCTGGTGTGTGTGTGTGTGTGTGTGTGTGTGTGTGTGTGTGTGTGTGTG
>NW_012283098.1:0-1704 GCF_000151885.1 Dipodomys ordii
CTCTGGGCCTGGGCACTGTCCCTCAGCTCTTCAGCTCAAGGCTAGCGCTCTACCACTTGAGCCACAGCACCACTTCCGGCTTTTTTTCTTTTTGCGTATGTGGTGCTGAGGAATTGAACCCAGGGCCTCAGGCATGCAAGGCAAGCGCTCAACCACTGAGCCACCTTCCCAGCCCTGGAAGACTACAATTTGACCCAATTCTCACAAGGTGTTCCTTTACTGGGTGCACAGTTAAGACGTTACAAACACTGACTGCCTTTGAAACCTCAGATGCAGACCCCCCACCACGGGGTCCCGCTCCCCCCCCCTGCCGTTACCCAGTCAAACTGGCAGGGATTTCATCAGCATCGGTAAAACCTGGCCCTGGCTGACTGGCCACCCTTTACTACATTCTCTCCCTTATCCTCTTTTTTTTTTTTTATGGAGGGTGGCAGAGAAACCCTTTCTTATCCTAAAGGATGGGGAGTTCAGAGGGTGGAGAATGTCTCTCTGCAGGGATTGCCTAAGGCTTCTTCCATTGGCTTGTGTTGCAGGCTGGCCTAGACTGAAACTCCTAAGCGTTGGAGTCAGCTGGTTACCCCTTCAAGGCTCACCTTTATTCCTATCTGCTTGCTTTCCTGCCTTCCTGGGAGCCCTTTGTATCTCCTTTCTTTCCTCCATTTCTTCCTCCCTTGTCCACCCCCTCAGTTTTCCTTGTCCTCCATAGCAAGTAGTCTCCCTACACTACTCCTTGCTCTAAAACCCAAGAATAAAACAACCACAAAAAAAAATTCCTACTGGTCTTGTAATGGCTTCTTGAAATCTTTAGATGACTCCCAGCTTTCTAGATCTCCTACTAGAGTGGATGGGTAAAGCATGAGATAATTCTTCCAATAATGAAAGGGGAAGGTGAATATATGTGGAACTGACAGTGTATATTCTCATTGCGAAACCTATTGCTTCTACCAGAAAATGCAGGTATATCATGTGTGTTAATTCCTAAACAATGACGTTTATCGGAGATCAGAATAGATACCAAACCTCTCAGAAGGGTAAATGTTGCTTCAGAGTTGGGCATACAAATGTACAGATGCCTAAAAAGGGCTATCAAACCCCAGTGCTGGCACACGCATACAGGCACACCTCCCTCTGTCTCTGTCTGTCTGTCTGTTTGTCTGTCTGTCTGTCTGTCTGTCTGTCTCTCTCTCTCTCTCACACACACACACAGAGTGTGTATGAGGTAAGTCAATCGGATTTGCTAAATGACTATATGGGATGAAGAAGGCTGAGTCTTCAGGTCTGGCTTTAGTCTCTGGGAAGATGGTATTTCTGCCAACTGAGCTACAGTAGCTTTAGGGAACAATAATTTAGAATAAGTCTTGGAAGTACATAAGGAATATCTGGGGTAGGATAGCCAAGGAAAGATTAACCATGTAATTCTGAAGTTCAATGGAAATGGTGGACTGAAAGTAGAGATTATGGAAGTTTTTGAAGCCAGGTGATAAATGAGCTCCCCAGAGAAGGGGACAGATGAAAAGGAACCCAGGAAGGAAGCAGAAATGAGAGACCTATAGAGAACCAGGAAGCCAGGTATTGGTGGCTCACACTTTCAATACTAGCTTCTGGGGCTGGGAAGGTGGCTCAGTGGTAGAGTGCTTGCCTTGCATGCATGAGGTCCTGGGTTTGATTCCTCAGCACCACATAAGCAGAAAAAGCCAGAAGTGG
>NW_012283099.1:0-1424 GCF_000151885.1 Dipodomys ordii
CTGGAAGTGGTGCTGTGGCTCAAGTGGTAGAGCGCTAGCCTTGAGCTGAAGAGCTGAGGGACAGCACCCACGCTGAGTTCAGGCCCCACGAACCACCAAAAAAAAAAAAGAAAAGAAACTGGAAGTGGTGCTGTGGCTCAAGTGGTAGAGCGCTTGCCTTGAGCTGAAGAGCGCAGGGACAGCGCCCAAGCCCAGAGTTCAAGCCCCGCGACTGACCAAAAGAAAAGCAATTACTGCTCCCCAGGGAGAAAGAGCCACATCTCCCCCCTGGACTTGTACCTGAATGGTTCCAATTTCTATTGTGGAAAGAGGGTGACTGCCTTCTTTAGGGATGACACGATGTCCTTCGGTTAATGAAAATAATGAGCCAAATTGATACACAAAATAAGTGATCTGCTACCCAACGGAAGTCACTTTACAGTACACCTATTTTCCAGGATAGAGAGAGAAACTCCAGACTTGGAAAGCAATTTAAGCTGTAGCTGAAGCAAGTTGCCCAGAGGACTAGGGACAATAGAGACAAAGCTGGCAAGCTTGAGACATTGGGAGAAGGAGCTCAACCTATTATCTAGGCCTAAGGAGCTGCTGTACCCTTAACGAATCTACACTGGACATGGGTATATCTGCTATCCTCTTTGAGTTTTATACTTAAATCCTTCTTTCATGTTCACTCAGGGGCACCCTTGATACTTATGTCTTAACCCCTAGATCCTGATGCGTCCTCTGGTTTCAATGTGCTGTGCAGCAGGAAACTTTTCTCTCTCCTCTATCTTCTCCCCAACATTTTCTCTCCCACCATTTTCCTCTTTCTCCTTTTTTTTCTTCCTTCCTTCCTTACAGTCCTGGAGCTTAAACTTCAGGTGCGGATATTTTTTTGGCTCTACCACTTGAGCCATGGCTCCATTTCCCGCTTTTGGGTAGTTAATTGGAGATGAGAGTCTTGCAAAACTTTCCTAGTAGGCTGACTTTTAACCATGACCATTCGATCTCAGCCTCCTGAGTAGCTAGGATTATAGGCATGAGCTACCAGCATCCGGCTTTTGTTGCTGGTACTGGTGATTGAACTTAGGACACAGTTGAGCCCCATCTCCAAACATTTTTGTTTTTAGTCTGTTTCCCAGATAGAGGTCTAGCACATTTGCTGGGGCTGGCCTCAGACCAAGATCCTCCTGAGTAGCTGGAATTATAGACGTATTTTTTTTAATGTCTGGCTATGTGTGTGCTGGTGCTGTGGCTTGAACCCAGGCTTTCTCATTCACAGCTGCACTCTCCCACTGGAGGCACACCTCCACTTCTGACTTCTTGCTGATTACTTAAGAGACATGAATGAGTCTGGGGCTGGGAAGGTGGCTCAGTGGTAGAGTGCTTGCCTTGCATGCATGAGGCCCTGGGTTCGATTCCTCAGCACCACATAAGCAGAAAAA
>NW_012283100.1:0-1154 GCF_000151885.1 Dipodomys ordii
TCTCATTTCATAAGGACACATGGGGTTTTCTTTCTTATTTAACAAAACTGTATGTACTACTGTACAATTATATTAATAAAAAATCACTACCATTTGGGAAAATATTATATTTTATACCTAAAACCCATTTATATTATTAGTGGTTTAGAGTTATTTCCATATTTTTTAATTGTGTCCCTGTATTTTTTGTGCTCCTGGAATACAATAAAAACTGTGTTTTTGAAAGAAGTACCCCAATTCAAACTCAGTTCTATTTATTTTGGAATATGCATTAATACATACTTAGTTTCCATATGATGAAGATATCTGACTTCATTTTCTCTTGAATCAAACCAAAGCTAGTCCTTCCCTATCATGTGCTTCATAGAAATTATAAAAGGTAAGAGTTTATATAAATATTGTTTATGGGAAACACAACATATGACTGAGTTATAATGAGTAGAAAGTGTATTGCATACATTCTTTCTGTAATATATTTTAGAAATACCAATGCAATAGCTATTAAAATTTCCTTGATCTTAATTTATAGTTACCTATGAATTTAAAATTACATATGGATTTATAAATACATTACCAGATAATAATATCAAAAAGTGTATAGTCATCCTACTAAATTATCTTCCTGTTTTTAGTCTAGACTATAGTTTAAATGTCTGTAAAGAACAGAGTATGGACTCCATTACAGTGGTTTCTACCTGTAATTTGGCCACTGGAAAATAGTGACCAGGAGCATTGTGTTTCAAGTTGAGTCTGGGCAAAATTTCACAACATCTCATCTTTTTTTTTTATTGTGAAAATACTGTACAGAGGGTTTACAATTACATAGGCAAGATAATAAGTACATTTCTTTTTTTTATTGTGAAAATACTGTACAGAGGGTTTACAATTACATAGGCAAGATAATAAGTACATTTCTTATCAAGCATTGTAGCCTCCTCCTTTGTTTCCCCTTCCCATCCCTTCCCATCCTCCCCCTGCTCCCCCACCCAATCCTTCCCCGCCCCACACCAAAGTTGTAAAGTTCGTTTTCGACATAAGGACTTGTACATCTCATTGTTGCAATTTATAAGATTATTTCTTTGTTGCTTTGTATGTCCCTCCCCCACAGTATAACCCCTGCTTTCACTGTATTTGATGTCGGTATAATTTGTGGA
>NW_012283101.1:0-1841 GCF_000151885.1 Dipodomys ordii
TGTGGGGGAGGGACATACAAAGCAACAAAGAACTAATCTTATAAATGCGTTAGAAACAAATGCATGAAAGAAAAAAAAACATTTAAATACATATCTAAGGGTTCATTTTCCTAACATCACATTATCTGACCTTTTCTGCTTGACTCAGACATATACTAGATATTGCAAATAAGGGAAACCATGGCACATTAGCACTATTTTCTTTGCTTTAAGACTTTTACTCTTGTGTAAGCTACAATATGTAGTAAAAGGAAAAGGAGGATAGAGCAGCAACCTTCTTCTGACCTTGTGCGCTGGGAACTGAGCAAGGATATATTCTGGAAAAAACAAACAGCAAACCAACCACAGCAAAAAACAAAAAGGGGAAAATGACTCCTCATGGCAGAAAACCTGCTTAAAAGTGCACTCATCTCAAGGACAACCCTGGTCTTGAAGGGAACCAGTGGCACGATTTTTCTTTGTTTAAAAGGATGTACAGATATCTATGACCCAAGATCAGTGAGCAGACTGATCTCGAAATTTCTGTGATCAATTGACAAAACAGTGTAACAGCAAGAATGATGAGAGGCATCTGGCATTATATCAAACAGGAACACTCATCCTAACCTGACGTTGAACTCAAATCCCAACCTACTTTTTCACCAAAAATACCTGTGATATTAAAACAATTATTTGCCAGATGCTAGTGGCTCACATCTATAACCCTAGTTACTTAGGAGGCTGAGATCTGAGGATTTTAGTTCAAAGGCAGCCTGGGCAGGAAAGTCCATGAGACTCTTATCATCAATTAATCATCTGACAACTGGAAGTGGAAGTGTGGCTCAAAGTAGTAGGTGTTAGCCTTGAGTAAAAAAAGTTCAGGATCAGCAGCCAGCCCTGAATTCAAGCCCAATGACTGACCAACAGAAAAGAAAAGAAAAGAAAAGAAAACAAACAAATTCCCCAACCCCAAGCCACTCATTACAATTGTTATTAGTTGTACTTACACTCATGTCTGGATTATGTATTTCCTTTCTATTTTTTCTTTGTTTTGCTCTATGAATAAGCTTCCTTGGTCTCAATTTGTTCTCTAATTCTTTTTTTCCTTTCTGTTATTCTTGTTTGTTTGTTTTTTGGTGCTTATACTCTGGCTTGAACTTAGGGCTTGAGCATCCTCTCTTACCTTTTCCTGCTAAATGTTCCTACTTGAGTATTACCATTAGAGCCACACCTCTACTTTTTGATTGTTAATTGGAGATAAGAGTAGAATTTTCCACCAGGCCTGACTTGAATCCACAGTTCTCAGATCTCAGCCTCTTGGAGAACTAGGATTATAGATGTGAGCCACCAGTGCGTAGCCCCTCCATGAAGAGACAAAATCATGAACTTGGTACCCCAGGGCCTCTTCCTTTTGGAGATCTTCTCTTGGAAGTGTTACTAATTCAGTAACAGAACAAAACCTAGTCTTAGGTCTCCCATGGATCCAAATACAGATTAATGAGAAAAAAAGAGTAAATTCTTTCCATACTTGGGTTTCAGTCCTCAGTTCTAGTTGGGGAGTTGATAATGGATGGAGAGAGAACATAATGATATATTTAGAAAAAAATTCTGATTTCATTTTGTGTTTCCATTGTTCATCTTGATTCTGTGTCACAAGAAATGAGGCAACTCAGTATCTCTCTCATACCAGTATTGCATATTGTTTGCAGAATCTTCCCTTCAAAAGCATCAATTTGCTAGTTGCTGGTGGCTCATGCCTATAATCCTAGCTACTCAGGAGGCTGAGATCTGAAGATCACAGTTCAAAGCCAGCCTGGGCAGAAAAGTCTGTGATACTCTTATCTCCAATAAACCACCAGAAA
>NW_012283102.1:0-2069 GCF_000151885.1 Dipodomys ordii
CGATTCCTCAGCACCACATAAGCAAAAAGAAAAAAGCCGGAAGTGGCACTGTGGCTCAAGTGGTAGAATGCTAGCCTTGAGCTGAAATGCTGAGGGACAGCGCCCAGGCCCAGAGTTCAAGCCCCACAACCGGACCCAAAAAATAAATAAATAAATAAATAAAATAAAATCAACAGTAATGTTTCAAAGGGCACCAAGGGGGAAAAAAAGGATCAATATGCTTAGCTGGGTGCCAGTGGCTCATGCCTGTAATCCTAGCTTCTCAGGAGGCTGAGATCTGAGTATTTGGTTCAAAGTCTGAGGTCAGGAAAGTCTGTGAGATTCTTCTCTCCAATTAACCCCCCAAAAAACAGAAGTGGAGCTATGGCTCAATGTGGTAGTGTGCTAGCCTTAAGCAGACAAACTCAGAGACAATGCCCAGGCCCTGAGTTCAAGCTCCACCACAGACAAAAAAATACAGAAAACATATTGAAAGAATGGATAGCTCTGACTTATATTCAAATGCCAACTTCATTATGCATGCACATGGAATTATAAAATCACTATACAAAAATGTACACATGAATGTTCTTAGCAAATTTATTCATAATAGCTCCAAACTGGAAAAAAATATCCCTCAACAAGTCATAGGATAAATAAAACTATGTTTTGGTCATAAAATATTACTCAGTAATAAAAACTATAAATACATGGAACACACATAAGTGAATCTCAAAATAAGTGTAAGTAAAAGAAGCCAAATGAAAAAAAAAGTATTTATTGTGTTCTAATTATACAAACTCTAGTAGTGGTCTGGGAAGTTGTCAGTGATTGTCTGAGAAGGGAATGATGGATTAGGACAGACTTCCTGAGCAAACTTTGGGATGATGAGTGGGTTTCTTGTCTTGATTATGACGTTTTCATGAATGTATGCACATGTCAAATTCTATCAAGGTATATACTTAAAACAGTTGTCAACTATTTGGCAACACAGAAAATATTTTAATTAGTACTTGGAAGCCATTTTAGTAATAACTGATTCCAATAAAAATCATCAATAGATGTTTTTTAAATGTACTTAGAATTTGTTTGAGGAAAAAAAGCAATATTTACATGTATGTCCCCTCAAGATACTGATTAATTAAAGAGGACTTCACTAGAAACCTAGGAAACTCCACTGTGGTAGGCTGAATAGGGATCCCGAAAGATGTCCCCATTCTGATCCCCAGAACCTATGACTTTGTTTCCATACATGGGAAAATGGACTTCCTAGATGTGATTAAAATCTTGAGATTGAGAGTTGATCCTAATTATGCAGTGGGCCCATTATGATCACAAGGACCATTATAATAAGGAAGCAGGAAAGTCAGTATAAAAGATGTAATGAGGGGCTGGGAAGATGGCTCAGTGGTTCAGTGCTTGTCTTGCATGCATGAGGCCCTGCGTTCGATTCCTCAGCACCACATAAGCAGAAAAAGCCAGAAGTGGGGCTGTGGCTCAAGTGGTAGAGTGCTAGCCTTGAGCTGAAGAGCTGAGGGACAGCGCCCAGGCCCACAGTTCAGGCCCCATGACCAACCAAAAAAAAAAAAAAGATGTAATGACAGTACTAGAAATCAGAGGATGTGGGGGGAAGAGAGCTTTGAAGATGCTTTTCCCCTAGCTTTAAGATAGAAGGAAAGGCCGGGCGCTGGTGGCTCACGCCTGTAATCCTAGCTACTCAGGAGGCTGAGATCTGAGGATCGCGGTTCAAAGCCAGCCCTGGCAAGGAAAGTCCATGAGACTCTTATCTCCAATAAACCACCAGAAAACCAGAAGTGGCGCTGTGGCTCAAGCAGTAGAGCAGTCGCCTTGAGCTGAAGAGTGCAGGGACAGCACCCAAGCCCAGTTCAGGCCCCATAACCGACCAAAAAAAAAAAAAAGAAGGATGGAAGCTGGGTGCTGGTGGCTTACACCTAAAATTCTAGTTACTTAGGAGTCTGAGATTTGAAGATCGTGGTTCAAAAGCAGCCCAAGCAGGAAAAACTTTTTTTTTCTTTTTTTTTGGTCGTGGGGCCTGAACTCTGGGCCTGGGCGCTGTCCCACAGTTCTTC
>NW_012283104.1:0-1699 GCF_000151885.1 Dipodomys ordii
AGGCTGAGATCTGAGGATTGCAGTTCAAAGCCAGCCTGGGCAGGAAAGTCCATGAGACTCCAATTAACCACCAGAAAACTGGAAGTAGAGCTGAGGCTCAAGTGGTAAAGTGCTTCCCTTGAGCTGAAGAGCTGAGGGACAGCATCCAGGCCCAGAGTTCAAGCCCAATGACCGACCCTCCAAAAAATTACACAGGTCCTAGATTTTTTTGCTTTTTTCTTTTTGGCTCTGGTGAATGAATTCAAGGCCTTATTCTTGGTAAGCAAGAATTTGAGCCATATGCCTGGTCCTTTTGCCTTTATTTATTCTTTTTTTCAGATCAGGTCTCTTGCTTTTCCACTAGCCAACCTCAGACCCTGATCCCCCTCCTTCCACTTCCTGAGTGGTTCAGGTATTGCTAACTTTTGCCCAGATTGTCTTTACCTTCAATCCTGTCTCCTTCTTCCAAGATACTGCAATTTACTGATGTACATAACCTAGTTTCACACTAGGGTTTTTGGGTTTTTTTTGCAACATTTTGTTAGATTACCTGTTATTAAATTCCTTCAATCAAATAATATTTTTAACTCCTGTGACATTAAAATGAGTTAATTTCAACAAAAGTCACTGCTTCACTTTGTATGTAAATGCCAAAAAAAATGTTGTTTTGCAGTATCTGATAGTTGGTGGGCAAGTGCTCTATCAAAGGTACATAATCACCCCAAAGATAAAGGTTTGTGTGTGTGTGTGTGTGTATTGTCTGTACAGCATTTCTTTAGTATGTGCATGCCTTGAAATCAGGCTCCAGTAGTCTCATGGAAAGAAAAAGAAATGAAATTGAGACTTTATATTTTATCATCCTGTATGTTATTGAAGTCTTATAATTCAGTGTGTGTTTCCATTTCCTCATCCACATGTACATTGTCAAATGTCATACCATTATTTTTTTTTTTTGAGGGGGGGCGTCTGGTCGTGGGGCCTGAACTCTGGGCTTGGGTGCTGTCCCTCAGCTCTTCAGCTCAAGGCTAGCGCTCAAGGCTACCACTTGAGCCACAGCACCACTTCTGGTTTTTTCTTTTTTCTTATGTGGTGTTGAGGAATCGAACCCAGGACCTCATTCATGCAAAGCAAGCGCTCTACCACTGAGCCACCTTCCCAGCCCCACCATTATCTTTATTGGCAAATTACAAAAGTTCAATTACATATTTTTTAGTGCTAATATGTAGGTTTTTGTTTAGTTTAATGAGAGGAAGATCAGAATTTTTTGCAAGTTGTATACTCCCAAGTTTTCTGGGAAGTATGATAGAAAAATTTTTTTTTGCCCTACAGTAGAATGTTTTTAACTTAGGTGCTAATTGTGCCACACATTTTAGAGATAAAGTACATTCAGACCCCTGTATGGGGAGAAGGGAGTAGTTATTGATATTGATTACTTAACCTGATGCCTTAGGTTGGTTGAAAGTACAGATCTCAAGCATATGTTATTTTGGAAGAATCTGAATATTATGGATAAAGATTTGCCTCTCACAACCGGTTTTTATTATAAGTGAAATACAGCACGAGGACCATTAAATTGAATAACATTTCAAACCCTCTCTGTTGAATACTGATTTCTTACACTTGCTAGTCTTCCTCCCTCCCTCCCTCCCCCCTCTTTCTTTCTTTCTCTCTCTTTCTCTTTCTTTCTTTCTTTCTTTCTTTCTTTCTTTCTTTCTTTCTT
>NW_012283105.1:0-1189 GCF_000151885.1 Dipodomys ordii
AAAAAAAAAAAAAAAAAAGATTACGAAGTTCTATTCAGTTAAGCCACCAGCACAATTATGTTTATTGCAGCACAGTTCACCCTAGCTAAGGTACAGAATCAACCTGGATATACCTCAATGAATAAATGGATCATGAAAATGTAGTATTTATATATAAAATGGAATTGTCCTCAGCCGATAGAAGAAAGGTTATTTCATCATTTGCAACGAAATTGAACAAACAAAAAAATGATGTTAAGCAAAGTAAGTCAGGCCAAGACTGACAGAGGATACATCTTTTCTCACATATGTGGAAACTAGAATTAATTTATAAATATAAACAATTACTTTAAGGTAGTATCCAAGTATACATAAGTGTATTAACCTAATTATGGTAGATTCTTTCTTAAATGATGTAATTCCTTAGAAAGACTCACAGTCCAACAAAATAACACAACGCAAGTACTGGAAAGGGAGGAGGCAGGATGATAGGGAATGAGGTAGATGAATGAAGACAGGAAGAGGAGGAGAATACAGTCACAAAAAATCAATGCATATCCAATGAAATTAGAAAAATTGAGGCAGGGGTTGATATTGGGAGGAATTGAGGAGTACAAAGAAAGGAATGGCATTGCTCAAGAAGAACTGTATTCTTATAATGCTTAAATGGCAACTTCTTTGTACAACTATGTAAAGATAATTATTTTAAAAAAGACAAATAAGAAACCACTTTGAAAATAATCCTTAAAATGTACTTACTTGATATAATTTTTTCTAAGTCTTCCTATTTCCTAACAAATAGGGTAATGTCATTCTTTCTGATGGAGGCATAGAATTCCATTGTATATATTCACCATATTTTCTGGATCTACTCATCTACTGAGGGGCATCTGGATTGGTTCCATATCTTAGCTATGATAAATAATGCTGCAATAAACATAGTTGTGCTGGTAGCTTTAGAATGGTCTTGTTTGTGATCATTTGGGTAAATGCCCCAAAGTGGGATTGCTGAGTCTTAGGGGAGCTCTATGTGGAGTCTTTTGAGGAAGCTCCATACTGCTTTCCAAAGTGGTTGACTAAGTTTACACTCCCACCAACAATGCAGTAGGGTTCTCTTTGGCCACATTCCCGCCAGTATTTGTTATTGTTAGAGTTCTTGATTATAGCCATTCTAACTGGGTTGAGGTGGAATCTCAATGTTGTTTTGATT
>NW_012283106.1:0-4195 GCF_000151885.1 Dipodomys ordii
CAGGCCGCGGCCGTCCTCCTCGGGATGTGGTCCTCCGCGGAGGACCGGAGGGTGGAGCCCGGGCCCGAGGTCAGCCAGCGTGGGGGTGGGTCGAGGCGCGGCTTGGACTCCGGCAAGTTGACGACGGCTGCCGGGGCAGTGATCAGGGTGCGGCCGAGCCCCGACGACTCCGGACGAAGCTCGGTGGTCCTAGCGCCCGGGTCGCCGAGCGAGGTGACCGGCCGGCTCCGGACCACGACCAGGGCCAGCATGGAGAGGTGGCGCGACCGGCTGGCACTGGTGACAGGAGCCTCGGGGGGCATCGGCGCGGCGGTGGCCCGGGCCTTGGTACAGCAGGGACTGAAGGTGGTGGGTTGTGCTCGCACCGTGGGCAACATCGAGGTAAGGCCCCAGCTGGGAGAGGGGGCACTGTGGGGAACGCCGCCTGGGCGGGGTAGAGCTAGGGAAGGGTGACCAGAGCCCGGCGGTGGCCCTCCCCTCACTTGCCTGCCACCCCAGGCCCATTTGCAACGGGCTTAGAGTCAGGGCTGATAGATGCCCTCTGGATCTCTTAGGGCAGGCTCCTACCTTCAGCACAGAAAGCTTTCTGTCCTAAGTGGCTAGGGTTGGATTCCTCTTGCCCCAAGCAGTACTGACCAACCAAATGAGCAGGGCTAGGGGTGGTGTGTGTGTGTGTGTGTGTGTTGTTCCAAGCAGTACCAAAAATGAAGACGTGAGCCAGGACTGAGTGTGGGGTTGGAATGGGAGCTTCTCTGAAGAGCTCTCTGTCCAGTCCATATCTGAGGTTTAAGCCACCCAGTGCACATGAATGGAGTATCTACTGGTGAACTTCAATCTTGTCTCCTAGATGGTGTGAGTAGGTGAAGTAGGGTACTGAACATATAAACTCTGAGGGGACAAAGAAAATGTGGATCCAGAACTTAACAGTTTTTTCTCTTAAGAGTTGGCCATTTGTAAACAGGGAGGAAGAAGACAAGAGAAATGGCCAATTATAGGTTGTTTTGGGGTTTATCCTGGCAGGGACCACTCTCCAGTGTGGACTAATCCTTAGCTTTAGGGCTTGATCACCATTATGGTTCAAAGTCCTTCGGTAGAAAAAAAGGTGCTGGGTGGAGGTAGAGAAATGTACAGGAAGAAGGACTATCCCTTCCCTATAGCTGTTGACCAAAGGTATACTTTATAACCACCTAGATAATCCCAAGGTCATCTGGCTCCACCATTGCTCCATTCTGCCCCTCCCTGTCTCTTATTCCTAGAAGTTTGGGGCCCAGTCCCAGCCTTAGTGCCTAGACAATTGGGCCAAGGATTGGCCAGCTGGACTCCCTAGTTCTGAAGTCACTCTGTCCTTCTTTTCTACTCTAACCCAAGCTAGCCAATAAAGGGATCTCTGAATCTCAGTGGGATCCCCAAACAGATCACTCAGCCCCAGGATGACTGTCCTGAGGAGAGAATGTGGTCGCTATGAGAGGACTGCCATTATTTCAAGGGTATTTTTTTGGGGGGGGGTCTGGTCATGAGGCCTGAACTCTGGACCTGGGCACTGTCCCTCAGCTCTTCAGCTCAAGGCTAGCACTCTACCACTTGAGCCGCAGCACCACTTCCGGCTTTTTTTCTTTTTGCTTATGTGGTACTGAGGAATCGAACCCAGGGCCTCATGCATGCAAGGCAAGCACTCTACCACTGAGTCACCTTCCCAGCCCCTCAAGGGTATTTTTGAGGGTAGCTGGGGCAGTGAGAAGGCAGACTCAGGAAGAAATATATTCTCAGCCTTCCATCCCAGTATTCCAGTGGGGACTGAAACTGGAAGGGGAAGGGAAAGATCACAGGCTTCTTTGCCCACCATCTGCTTTTATTGATTGAGTCATTGACTGATATTAATGCATAGTTTAGGCAGAGCTTTCTAGAAAGAAAGAACTAAAGAAAGAAAGACTTCCCTGAGGTAGTCATGAATAGTGAAATGGGTGGGTGGGTAGAGTTGCTTCTGAGTCCCAGTACAGAATACCTTTTGAACTCACAGAAAGTTGTAGCAGAAAAGAACTTCCTTGGTCATCTGACCCAGCCTTTTATTCTTAGCTTGGTTTGGGAGAAGGAAGGGGCTCCAGGCCAGGGCAGCTAGCCAAACTGGCCTTCCTCTAGGGCGCCCTGCACCCCTCCCCCTCCCCCAGATGCACACAGTCACCTTCACAAGGCTCCAGTACCCAGTTGCTGGCCTCCAAGGCCATGCAGGCTATTTTCTCCCTGCTTCTCAATGTCAGCTCCCCCCCACAGCCATCTCCCTGGGGCTCTCTTTTCTCAGGTCTTTCTAGCAGGGCTCTTCAAAGTGTCAAGGGCTGTGAAGATCCCCAAGGGGTGTTCAGTGCCATTTGACTTGCCTCACCTCCAAGGAAACCATGGGGTGGGAGGGTAGTACACCAGGTGTTAAAGAAACAAAACTCTCTTCCAATGTCCTGCCCACTCGTAGAATGAGGGAGACAGAATATTGGTTATTGGACTTCATTGGAAGGTGCGAGAGCTAACTTTTGGGTTCTGACAAACTATTTGTTGCGGGGTGGGGGGGTTGTTCAGAGCTTTAAGAGGTACTGTCTGACACTGGAAGATAAGGGAAGAACTGAAGACTTAGACTAACAACTCAGGGATCCTTGGCACTGGTAGCAAGAAGCACAAGGTGGGGGTCTCTGTTCATTTCCAGGATCCCTGCCCATTTCTCCCTCCTGAGAACTGAAAGATTTGAGGAGCTTCCTCCACTGAATTCCACTTTCCCCCTCCTTCCGTCAACCCCTGGACTTTGACCAAATAGGACAAGCATTGTTTGGGGATGGGCAGGCCTCACAGCTATGAGGCCAAAAGGCAGCTGCCAGAGGAGAGAATTCTGAGTGGTGACTGGGGAGGAAATCTGATTCTGGGTGTGGGGGTTCGGGACTGAGCAGCTCACCCCAGTTAGACCCCTGTTGGGTTTCATAGGAGCTGGCTGCTGAATGTAAGAGTGCAGGCTACCCCGGGACTTTGATCCCCTACAGATGTGACCTGTCCAATGAGGAGGACATCCTCTCCATGTTCTCAGCTGTCCGCTCACAGCATGGTGGCGTGGACATCTGCATCAACAACGCTGGCCTGGCCCGGCCTGACACCCTGCTCTCAGGCAGCACCAGCGGTTGGAAGGACATGTTCAATGTAAGGGCTCCAGGCCTGGGGAAGGGGAAGGGGGTGAGAGGAGGAGATGGGAGCCAGGGCTCTGTGAAGCAGAGGGCTGTTGGGACAGGACACCCAGTGAGAGGGAGCTTCAGCTTCCTATTGGGGCATCATGACTTTTCCCTTGCTTCTTTCTCTACCAGAAGGCAAGCAAAGGGATAGATGGCTATGTCTTTATAGCTGTCCTGTTCTCTGAGACCGTGGGTGTAGTTCCTGGTCTAGACAGTTTCCCTCATAGGGAGGAGAACTGTTTATTGAATACCTCCCCCCACAATGTGTCAGCACTGGACTGAATGCTTGGGAACATGGTTTTAGGAAAAGCAAAGGAACAAAGAGACAAGAAATGTTATTCTGAAGCCAGCCCACCAGTAGCTGTGTGACCTCAGGCACATTACTTACTACCTCTGAGCTTCAGTTAATTGAGATGAACATACCTATAGCATCAACATCTGGAGCCACAAACTCCAGTGTCCCCTGCAGCCAGGTACATAAAGGACTGTAGCAGCTCTGTGGTCTATGGTGTGTTGGGAGCTTAAAGCCATGTTTTGAGGGGTGATCACTCAAATCTGGTGCTCAGATCCAGCATACTTTGCTTTAGGGCAGTATAGCCAGATCTTACTTTTTTTTTTTTTTTTTGCCGGTTGTGGGGCTTGAACTCTGGGCCTGGGCACTGTCCCTCAGCTCTTTAGCTCAAGGCTAGTGTTCTACCACTTGAGTCACAGCACCATTTTTGGCTCCCCCCCCCCCGTTTATGTGGTGCTGAGGAATCGAACCCAGGGCCTCATGCATGCAAGGCAAGCATTCTACCACTGACACTGGGATCAGTTCCCTAGTACCACATAAACTGAAAAAGCCAGAAGTAGTGCTGTGGCTAAAGTGGTAGAGCAAAATAACCTCAGGGACAGTCCCAAGCCCTGAGTTCAAGCCCCAGGACTGGCAAAAAGAAAAACAAAACAAAACAACAACAAAAGAAAACCAGTCTTCAGACTCTGAGAAATCACGTGAC
>NW_012283107.1:0-2676 GCF_000151885.1 Dipodomys ordii
GAGGAGGAGGAGGAGGAGGATAGGAGGAGGAGGAGGAGGAGGAGTTATTGAAGAATAAAATAACGTATGGGCTGAAATTCCATGTGCTACTTCCAAATGCAGCCCAAAATCTAGTCTATACCAGCAACCTGAAGAGATAGAGCAGCTTCACTGGTATTAATTGATGAACTCTGATTCAACTGGTATGTGACCCTAAGACACAACAAAAACTGGTACATGGAAGATGCTTACCCTTTCCCTACAAGAGGAGAGCCATTGGATTTCCATTATAAACACTGACTACCCACTGATGAACTTTAATTACTTGCCCATTACCCTTTCTATGTCTACTCTCACCCCCTCCAAATTTATTTTGTTTCTAGTCTTTCCTTTTTTTACTTTTAGGCTACATCTACAACTACTTTGTTAAGAGGCAGTCAAAGATACGACCTACTCCCTGTGGTGGCTTTGTGAATTAAAAAAAAAGAAGTCAATGAAATTCATAGATAAGATCTGTCTCATTTTCCATATAGACAAACAATTGACATGTTAACATACATTGTAAATTTATAAGATGGGTTTAGCTTTTTGTCCTTGAGCTTTCTCCAAAATTTTTTTAGTAATCATGCTGATATGACCAGTCCAAGTATTCTGATTTAATGCTGTTTTAGGAAGCAGTAAATATCCAAAGGATAAGAAACCCATTATGAATCTTTAAAAGTAATAACATCCTCATAGAAAGGCATCTATCAAACTAAGTTGGATACAATGATTTGGACAGTAAACCATTTTAATCCAGTGCCTTTAGCTATTTAAGATCCAGATTCCAGTGCTTGTTTTGAGACTTGGGCTGACCTACTCTTCAAGAATTCCATCAGGGACCTCAGCAATGCCCAATGACAGAGATTTCTGTGATTCTCAAACTAAGAGCTGTTTGCTCAGGGTTTATACAGTACAGAAACAACTTAGGAAGCAAATTACATAAATGCCACCACGATGTTCCAATCTAGAAGTTTTTATTGCAGCAAACTTAGCTCTGGGTAAGCTGCAGCAATCAGTACATTGTGATAGCAAATACTCTGACTCTGAATTTTCTTTTTGAGCTGTATGTAGCACTTGGGCTGTTGCTGCGGATTCATAAAACAGCTCTAATCAAAACATTACATTGGAACAGTGATCTGTAACACTCATAATTCTTATGTCTTAATTGTCAAAATTGTTTGCTTTCTAGATGATTCAATCAACTTTAACTTTCAGCAAAATCATCCAAACTAATTCATCAACTGATATGACAAATAATCCCTATTCTTCTACCATTTATATCCTCTGAAATTATAACTCAATTTCTAGAAATGAAAAAACTAGAAATGGTAAAAAATAATTTACCAAAATAAATCACCAGAAACAAAGTTAAATAAGATAAAATTTCTTCTCTTTTTCTAGTTAATTTCAGATGTTGCTAATGTTGAAGTTTCTTTGGGAGAATGTGGCAACACAGGACTTAAATAGAGTATCTTTTAAAAATTGGAAAACATTCATTCCTACCTAGCTTGTTATTTTGTGATTTGACACATTAACTTATTCATTTTAAATTTTATATCTCCACAAGGGACTTTGAGACTTATTATTCTAGACTATGTTCAAAAGACATAATTTCTCAAACCAACAACAAATGAATAATCACAAAATATTTATTTTGGAAAAAACTGAATAAAGTCTATAGCATTCTGTATTCGTGCATTCATAAGAGAAATAATACTGAGTGATTACCATGAGCTAGTTGGAAAATCCTGAGCAAATATAATTTGAAAATACAGTGTAGCTGAGCACTGTTGGAACACATCTGTAATCCTAGCTATGCAGGATGCTGACATCTGAATATTGAAGTTCAAAGCCAGCATATATAGGAAAGTCCATGAGACTCTTACCTCCAATTAGCCACCCCAAAACCAGAAGTGGAGCTGTGGCTCAAAGTAGTAGTGTGCTAGATTTGAGAGATTTAACAAAAAAAAAAAAAAAGCTCAGGACAGCACGCAGGCCCTGAACTCAAGCCCCAGGACCAGTATGAAAACTCAAGCCCCAGGACCAGTATGAAAACCAAACAAAATAAAAGCCCAAATTAGGGTGTCTTCATCCAATGATGGGGGAAAAGTATACAAAAGCAATTATGCTCCAATGAGAAGGAGGAGGAGGAAGCGAAGGAAGAGGCGGAAGAGGCAGAGGAGGAAGAGGAGGGTACTTGACTATCATTTAGAGACTCCAGGAAAATTTAGGATGTGATGGTAAGGATATCACATGAGTAATTACATATATATGCACTTAATATGCCTTAGGCTAAAGATTTAGTATACTCAGAGTACAGATATTCACTGAAGCCATAGGAATAGATGATATGGGTTTGGAAGACTATGGGGAAAAGTAGTTAAAAGAGTTAGATGGCCTACTGCCATCCAACTGTTGGTGGGAGTATAAACTTGTTCAACCACTTTGGAAAGTAGTATGGAAGTTCCTCAAAAGAGTCCACATAGAGCTCTCCTATGACCCAACAATCCCACTTTTGGGCATTTACCAAATGATTACAAACAAGACCATACTAAAGCTACCAGCACAACTATGCATATTGCAGCATTATTTACCATAGCTAAGCTATGGAACCAACCCAGATGCCCCTCAGTAGATGAATGGATCAAGAAAATG
>NW_012283108.1:0-1789 GCF_000151885.1 Dipodomys ordii
AGGGCTGGGAAGGTGGCTCAGTGGTAGAGCGCTTGCCTTGCATGCTCAAGGCCCTGGGTTCGATTCCTCAGCACCACATAAGCAAAAAAAAGCTGGAAGTGGTGCTGTGGCCCAAGTGGTAGAGCACTAGCCTTGAGCTGAAGAGCTGAGGGACAGCGCCCAGAGTTCAGGCCCCACGACCGGACCAAAAAGAAAAAAAAAAAAAAGAAGCCTGGTGCTAGTGGCTCAGGCCTATAATCCTAGCTACTCAGGAAGCTGAGATCTGAGGACTGGAGATGGATAAAAGGCAGATAAATCTGAGAGGCACTGATCTCCAATTTATCAGCAAAAAGGTGGAAATGACAAAGCACCAGCCTTAAGTGAGAAAAAGCCAAGTTAGAATGCATGACTTTGAGTTCAAGGCACACATACATGCATGCATGCATGCGTGCATGCACACACATGCATGTACACACACAGGTCTTACATACCTGACAAAGCCAGTATACCTTGACCTGAGCTTGGTGATTAGTTCAGTTCCATGCACTGGAACGTCATGAGCTTAGGATGTGAGAGCATGACTCTGTTTCCCTTATACAGAGTGAGCCCGGCTTCAGTGGCCCATGCCTATAATCCTAGCAACTCAGGAAGCTGAGATCTAAGGATCATGATTTGAAGCCAGTCCAGGCAGAAAAGTCCAAGACACACTTAACTCCAATTAGACAAAAAGCCAAAAGTGGAGCTGTGGCTCACATGTTAAAGTGTTAGCCGAGAGAGGGGTGGGGAGAAGAAGAACTCAGGGACAGCACCCATGCCCTCAGTTCAGCCCCAGGACCAGCACAAAAAAAGTCCATTATATCATGTTCCATGGGCTCTTCCCACTTTGGCTGACGTTGAGTGAAAGTAGCCCTACAAAGTACAACCATACTAGGCAACTTGAAGACTCTAATATATAAGAAATAATCATATTAATGACTCAGAAACAAACAGAACAAATAGTCAGATTTACAGAAGAAAACACAAACGTATGACTGGGAATCCTGAGAAGGCCTCACAACAACTCAGCATATAACTCTTTTCTTGGGGGGGCAGAGGGGGAGTCCGGTCGTGGGGCCTGAACTCTGGGCCTGGGCGCTATCCCTCAGCTCTTCAGCTCAAGGCTAGCACTCTACCACTTGAACCACAGTGCCACTTCCGGCTTTTTTCTTTTTGGTTATGTGGTGCTGAGGAATCGAACCCAGGGCCTCATGCATGCAAGGCAAGCACTCTACCACTGAGCCACCTTCCCAGCATATAACATTTTAAAGAAGACTGTCTGGCTGAGCTCTGGGGGCTCACACCTGTAATACTAGCTACTCAGGAGGCTGAGATCTGAGAATCATGGTTCAAAGCCAGCTTGGGCAAAAAAGTTCATGAGAGACTTATCTCCAATTAATCAGCAAAAAGCCAAAAGTGGAGGTAGACTCAAGTGGTAGAGCACCAGCCTTGAGACAAAAAGCCAAGTAGGCTGGGTGCAGGTGGCTCATGCATGTAATCCTAGCTACACAGGAGGCTGAGATCTGAGGACTGAGGTTCCACAGCCAGAAGTGACGCCATGACTCAAGTGGTAGAGCACTAGCCTTGAGCACAAAGAAGCTCAGGGACAATGCCTAGGCCCTGAGTTCAAGCCCCAGACCAGAAAGAAATAAAAGGAAAGAAAGAGAAAGAGAGATGGGGGAGGGAGGGAAGAAGGAAGGAAAGAGGGAGGAAGAAGGAAGGAAGAAGGAAGGGAAGGAGCGAGGGAAGGAAGGAAGGAAGGAAGGAAGGAAGG
>NW_012283109.1:0-1234 GCF_000151885.1 Dipodomys ordii
GTGGAATAGTGCCCAGGCCCAGAGTTCAGGCCCCACGACTGACCCCCCCACACACACACACCAAAAAAAAAAAAAGGCCTGGGCACTGTCCCTGAGCTTTTCAGCTCAAGGCTAGCACTCTACCGCTTGAGCCACAGTGCCACTTGCAGCTTTTTCTGCTTATGTTGTGCTGAGAAATTGAATCCAGGACCTCATGCATGAAAGGCCAGCACTCTACCACTGAGCCACCTTCCCAGCCCTCAATGAGACTCTTATCTCCACCTATAGGGTGCGTAAAAGTGGTTGTGATTGATACATAGGCCAGTATGGGAAACAAGAACCTGTTTCAAAAATAACCAAAAAAGCTGGGCGATAGTGGCTTATGCCTATAATCCTAGCTACTCAGGAGGCCGAGATCTAAGGATTGTGGTTCAAAGCCAGCCTAGGCAGGAAAGTCTGTGAGACTCTTACCTTTCCAGTTAACTACCAAAAAGCTAGAAGTGGAGCTATGGCTCAAAGTGGTAGGGTACTAGCCTTGAGCAAAAAAGCTCAGGAACAGTGCCCATGCCCTGAGTCTAAGCCCAGCATACACAGAAAAAAGTGGAAGTTATATTCTCTATTCTTCCTAGCAAATTAATTATGCATGAATCAAAATTTTAAACATTAATCAAGGAAAATTAAGCCATGAATGTTCAAGGTAAAAATGTACAAGATAAGGGGCTGGGAAATGTGAGTTAGTAGTAGAGTGCTTGCCTTGCATGCATGAAGCCCTGGTTCAGTTCTTCAGTACCGCATAAACAGAAAAGGCCAGAAGTGGTGCTGTAGCATAAGTGGTAGACTGCTTGCTATCTTTGAGCAAAACAATCTTAGGAATAGCACTCAGGCCCAGAGTTCAAGCCCCAGGATTGGACCAAAAAAAAAAAAAGTACTATATGAAATAAAGTAATTTTGGAGTCAGTCACTGTACGTATGAAGGTAGATAGATATATTTCATCCTATAAGATTCTAATATGTGACAAAAAAAGAAAGCATTAAGGAAAGTCAAAAACAAAAATCTTTTCAAATTATACTGAAAGGGTCTTGATCTATTATAATTAGATTCATTTTGATGCTTCATTTTGATTCCCTTTTGATTCATTTTGATTCCCTTCTGAGTGCTCATGTCCTGGTTGGTTTTACTTATTTTGAAAGCTGTAGGTCACATTACTGGGAGTCTAAGGAGTTAAGAGATACATACACCAGGGCTGGGAAGGTG
>NW_012283110.1:0-1186 GCF_000151885.1 Dipodomys ordii
TAAAATGGGGCTGGGAAGGTGGCTCAGTGGTAGAGTGCTTGCCTTGCATGCCTGAGGCCCTGGGTTCCATTCCTCAGCACCACATAAGCAAAAAGCCGGAAGTGGCGCTGTGGCTCAAGTGGTAGAGTGCTAGCCTTGAGCAAAAGAAGCTCAGGGGACAGTGCCCAGGCCCTGAGTTCAAGCCCTAGGACTGTCACTGTTACGAGCACGCGCGCGCACACACACACACACACACACACACACACACACACACACACACACAAAATCACTGGCTGTCGACACGTTCCTGTAATACCCCCACTTGAACACCAGGGGGTGGAGGTCATCCGTGCCTGGTGTGTTCGGGAGCTCAAGTCTGTTATTGGGGCCTAAGGTTCAGCAATCAGTGATTTCCCTACCAAAGCCTCATCTGCAAACTGTGAGTGCTGAGCCCCACTCCCACCCCACGCCCTCCCTCACATCCTGGGGCACTAGGTGGCTCACGCCTGTCATCCTAGCTATTCAGGAGACTGAGACTGGAGGATCGTGGTTCAAAGCCATACAAGTCTGAGAGATTTTTGTTTGTTTGCCAGTCCTGGCACTTGAACTTAGGGTTCTGGATGCTGTCTCGGAGCTCTTCAGCTCAAGGCAAGCACTCTACCACCTGAGCCACAGCACTACTTCCAGTTTTCTGGTGGTTCATTGGTGATAAGAGTCTCAGGGACTTGCCTTGCCTGGGCTGGCTTTGAACCTCCATCCTCAGATCTCAGCCTCCTGAGTAGCTAGGATGACAGGCGTGAGCCACTGGCACCCAGCTAATTTGTTTACTTCATATCGAGGAATTGAACCCAGGACCTCATGAGTGCTAGGCAAGCACTCTACCACTAAGCCACAATCCCAGCCCCAAGAGATTCTTATTGCTAATTAACCGACAAAAAGCCAGAAGTGGGGGCCAGGAAGGTAGCTTAGTGGTAGAGTGCTTGCCTAGCATGAATGAAGCCCTGGGTTCGAGTCCTCAGTACCACATACACCTGTGGTTCAGGTGATAGAGGGCTAGCCTTGAGCAAAAAGGAGCTCAGGAACAGCGCCCAGGCCCTGAGTTCAAGTCCCAGGACTGGGACAAACACACACACACACACACACACACACACACACACACACACACTCACACACTTAGGCTGTGTGTTGCCAGGAGCCGGTGTTCATG
>NW_012283111.1:0-1569 GCF_000151885.1 Dipodomys ordii
GTGTGTGTGTGTGTGTGTGTGTGTGTGTGTGTGTGTGTGTGTATAATTAGCCATGAGAAAGCTGAATGGGTTTGGGCCACATGGAAGATGTCTTTACATTTGCTGTTCTTATAGAATTCAACTTGGTTTATGGTAACCCATGATAAAAATGTTTCTAGTTCACCCTCCCCCCTTCCCCGTGAATCCTGGGGCTTGAATTCAGTGTCTGGACACTGTCTCTGAGGTGTTTGTGTTTTGCTTAAGGTTAGCACTCTGCCACTTGAGCCACAGCTCCAGCTTTTTTCAGTGCTTAATTGGAGATAAAAGTCTCACAGGCTTTCCTGCCACAGCTATCTTCTAACAGCGATCTTCAGAATATAGCCTCCTCAGTATCTAGGATTATAGATTATAGGCATGAGCCACCAGTACCCAGATTCCCTAGGCTTCAGAAAGAACAGTTTTCACATCTGCTTAATGCCAGTTATATAACCAAAGCTTCTTTTTGTGAGCTAAAAAGGTCAGGATGCAGTACTATTATAGAAGTATGCACTCAGTTAGACATCCAGCATCCCTGTGAAGGATTTACCCTCTTTCCTGGAAGCAAAATTCAGAATCCAATTTCTAGGCTTGTCTTTTGTAATCCAGCAATGGAAATCAAACCCCAAAGACCATGCATAATGATGGTCCTTATTATGAGAGAGTTATGATCGGCCCTGGGAGAGAAGCAGCAGCACTATGGCAGATTCATCATCAGTGCACGTGGATGGATGACAAAGCAAAGGTCTCTAGGCTTTGGAGTCCCCAAGGGAAGGAAAAGAACTCTTAGAGCCAAAGGTATGTTTTGTTCTTTCCTATAGCAGCAGATTGTCTCTGTAGGAAAGAACCCCCAGGACTGAAAAGTCTGCCTGGTACTGGCTAACTTCCTTTGAGGTAGGACTCAGTTCCTTTCCCTCTTGTTACCCTTCTTTGCACAGCTGGAGGTGAGCATGAAGGAAAATGAGTCTGTCATTTCTGTCATCATATGATTTCTGTCATCATAAATCAGAAATAGAAACAGCCAATGTTGGAATAACAAAATGTTTCTTCCTTGTCAGTATCTACACACTGGGTTGTCTTCAACTGGCATTATTCATAGATTAAATTAAGAGATCAGCCTGGAAGTGGGTTGAAAATCTTCAGATAATTCCACAGATTAAACATAAAGCTCCTCTGAGAAGGTGTTTCAGGCTGGACAGCACCACTCTTGAGATGTTCCTGTGGCTGAGATATCTGTGGCTGTGTGGAAATGAGGCATCTCTGTAACTTGAGCCTGTTTTCTGAGACACAGGCATATCTAAAAGGGGAAGAATCCATCAAGAAGAACTGAGAAAACTAGGATCTTCTTGGACTTGATGTCTGTCACAGTGCCAATAGGTACATAAAAGCAGAGTCTAGAAATGATCTAGAGACAGAAGCCCTGATTTTCAGGGAAGGGACATGGAGTTGTGGGGGTACCCTCAACTTTACTGGCTATGGAATTTTGTCTAATCAGTTTCTTCTGTGGTGTTATTTCTGTGGTTAGCTTCCCTTTATTTCTCTCTCTCTCTCTCT
>NW_012283112.1:0-1912 GCF_000151885.1 Dipodomys ordii
CTCAGCTCTTCAGCTCAAGGCTAGCGCTCTACCACTTGAGCCACAGCGCCACTTCCAGCTTTTTTCTTTTTGCTTATGTGGTGCTGAGAAATCGAACCCAGGGCCTCATGCATGCAAGGCAAGCGCTCTACCACTGAGCCACCTTCCCAGCCCCCTTACTTTTCTTTTTGAAAACGCCACTGGGGCCTTGAAACCATACTAGCTGCTTGTTCATACAGCAGGCACTTTGGAAACATTGTTGTGCCATATTTGCAACAGCAGCAGATGGCTGGGTGCCCACAGGAGGGTATGATAGCCAGGAACTTGTCCAGTTCTGCCTTCTGAGGTGGACAGAAAGGCAAACAGAGTGGGTATCTAGAATGCCCCAGGCCCTGTACATGGCGGCTAGACTAGTCTTCCCTGTAGGTGTCCAGTTTCAATGTGTGTTTTCATCAAAGAGAGGACTATTTCATTTTGTTTTCAAGGGGCATCCCTCCTCCTGCCCTGCCATGAATTCACTTGGTGCAAGGAAGTAGCAGAGGAGATGACAGCGGATGTGAGGGCTGGAGGGGGGACATGCTGCCAGGGGAGGAGTACTCGGTACTGGACCACAAGGCATCCCAGCAGAGCAGCTGTGGAGAGACCTACAGGAGACAGGACAGAGTTGTGTTACTGTCCGCTCAGCAGTTCTAATGGTCTGCCAAAGCTTGTCATGTCCCGGTAACCCTGTCAACTGTGCAAGGACCTCACCTCACTCCCTGACCTAGAAGGTGAGGCAGCATCCACTGGAAAGGCTCACACAATGTATTCTGGGATGCTTCTTCTTTTCAGAATCTTTACCATCAAAATTGAATGTTGGCCCTTTGGGCAATGAATAGACCAGGCCAGAGGAGTCAGCCTTCTGGGTGATATAAATAGTTAAGGATGAAGGTTAGAGTTATTATTCATAATAGCCAAAATATGGTATGTGTGTGTATGTGTGTGTGTGAAACCTTAAACATGCAGGGTGGATGTATGAGAAACCTTAAACATACTTGGTAGATGTAAATAAAATGTGGCACATAGACAAAATGGAATATTATTTAACCTTAAAGATGAAGGAAAATCCTGCCATTTCATGACAACGTTGAAAAACCTGGAGGATATGATGCTAAGTGAAATAAGCCAGGTGCAAAATGACAAATATTGTTTGGTTCCACCTACATGTCATGTGGTATTAAAAAAAACTCAAACTCATGAAAGCAGAGCTTAGAAGATAGAGAAAGGATTGAGGTTGACTGTAAAAATCTTGGCTACAAAGGTTCTGTTTGGCAAAGTGAGTAAGCTGTGGGTATCTTACCTGCAGTACTTGAAATTTGCTGAGAGTGTAGATTTTGAGTCACACACACACACACACACACACACACACACACACACAGAAGCAAATAGTGGTGCATGAATTGCCTGAATGGTGGTGATCCTGTTACTGTCTATATGAAAACATCATGTTGTATACCTTAAATCTATATAATTTTATTTTTTAATTATATCTCCCATCAAGCCAAAATAAAATGAAAGAAGGGATCACATGTATTCAAATTTCTTTGCTGCTATTGTAAAAGGATTTATTTTCACTGCAGAACATCAGCAAAGAAAGGAGTACTTAAGGAAAGGGACTTTTGTAGTACGGAACGAGATAGAAGACTGAAGTTGCCTTTAGAGAGAAGGAAAGGGAGAACAGGGGGAAAAGGAGGAAGGGAGAAGAAGGGAGAGAGGGGGAAGAGAGGAAGGAAAGAAGGAAAGAAGAAAGGAAGGGAGTAAGGAAGGAAAAAAGAGGAAGAAAGGAAAGAAAAAAGGAAGGAATGAAGAAAGGGAGGGAGGAAGGAAGGAAGGAAGGAAGGAAGGAAGGGAGGGAGGGAGGGAGGAAGGAAGGAAGGAAGGTAAGAAGGGAGGG
>NW_012283113.1:0-1812 GCF_000151885.1 Dipodomys ordii
CAGCTCTTCAGCTCAAGGCTAGCACTCTACCACTTGAGCCACAGCGCCACTTCCGGCTTTTTTCTTTTTGCTTATGTGGTGCTGAGGAATCAAACCCAGTGCCTCAGACATGCAAGGCAAGTGCTCTACCACTGAGCAACCTTCCCAACCCCATAGTTTTCATTTTTTTTTAAATCTAAGCATGCCTTAAAATTTTTGTGCATGCTATTTCTCTTGCTACCTGTGTTCTTTGCCATGCAGAAGCTCTGCAGTTTAATGCAACCCATTTTTCCAACCCTTCTTTGATTTGTTGTGTTTCTGGTTTGGTTTTTTTTTTAAGAAAACTTTGACCTGTGCCAAGGAGCCCTAGTGTTTCTCCTATTCCTTTGTGTAATATTTTTGGGGTATCTGCTTTTACCTCAAGGTCTTTGACCCATTTGAAATTGATTCTAGTGCAGGATGATATATAAAGATCTAACTTTAGTTTTCTACAAGTATTTAGCCAATTCTGCCAGTACCATTTACTGAAGAGGCTGTCTTTCTTCCATTCTGTTTTTTAGCTTCCTTATCAAAGATTAGGTGGCCATAGGTCTGCAAGACTCATTTCTGGGTCTTCAGCTCTATTCCATTGGTCTTGTGTTCTTGCCAGTCAGTACTAGACTTTTTTTTTTTTTTATTACTACAGCTTTGTAATAGAGTTAGAAGTTTGGTATGATTTCTTCCAGTACTGTTCTTCCTGCTAAGGAATGTTTTTTTCTATTCAGGTTCTTTTATTGTTCCATATGAATTTTTGGATTGCATCTTCTATCTCATTAAAACATGAAGTTGAGACACTGATGGGTATTGCATTGAATTTGTATAAAGCATTCGGCATATTACCATTTTCACAATGTTAATCCTCTCAATCCTGGAGCAAGGAAGGTTGTTCCACTTTCTTAAATCTGCTTTAATTTCCTTTTTCAGATTTTGAGGTTTTTGTTGTAGAGGCCCTTTACTTCTTTGGTTGATTCCTAGATATTTTAATTTTTTTGAGGCTATTGCAAAAGGAGTTGCTTTCCTGATTTCAGCCTCATCCTTCTCATTGTTGCCATATTAGAAAGCCACTGATTTTTGTGGATTAATTTTATACTTTGTGAAAGTTTTGGATCAGCTCAAGTAACATGGAAGTGGTGGAGTCTATGGGATTCTCTAAATAGAGAATCATGTTGTCTGCAAAGACAGAGTTTTACTTCTTCCCCTATTTGGATCCTCTGTATGTTGCCTCTTGCCTTATTGCTCTAGCTAGGAGTTTTAAAACTATATTGAAGAGGAGTGGAAAGCATGGGCATCCTTGTCTTGTTCCTGATATTAGAGGAAATGGCTTTTACTTTTCATCATTAAGTACAATACTGGCTGTAGGCTTTTCATATGTAACCTCTTTCTTCACAATGTCCTCCCCATCTCTGTTGACTGATCTCATGGACCCATGACCTGACAGATCCCTTTCTGGCTTGCTTTTATTTCTTCCTGCATACTCTATGGGGAAAATTACTCTCAGAAACCTACTAACCCCACCCACAAGGAGACTTTGTGGACTTTACCCCCCAAATTTACCTTTTTACTTACCTTTTACTTCTCTCACACACTTTCTTTTAGTTATGCTTTTATTACTCCTACCCTCAGTCCTCTGGAAAAGTGTAAGGTGCCAGTCACTTCTTTTTTTTTTTTTTAATTGTGAAAATACCATATAGAGCAGTTACAATTACATGGGCAAGATAATGAGTACATTTCTTATCAAGCCTTGTTGTCTCCTCCTTTGTTTCCCTTTCCCATCCCTTCCCATCTCTCCCCCTG
>NW_012283114.1:0-2315 GCF_000151885.1 Dipodomys ordii
CAACGATCGGATCCCGCCTAAAACCTGCCCCGGGAGCGCAGTTTTAAAAGCCGCCGGTGGCGACAGTGTCTCCGGGCTGGGGCGACTTGGAGGTTGGGTGTGGTCGCCCCACCCTGGCCAGTTCCCCAGTTCCCCTTTGGTTAACGCGCAAACTGTTTCAGATTGCAGGAAGAGATGCTGCAGCGAGAGGAAGCCGAGAGCACCCTGCAATCTTTCAGACAGGTTTGTAGATTCTCTTCCCCACTCGCGGCCACCGGACCCCACCCAACCAAGCCATATGAAATTCTAAAAGTTAAACTTCGCTCGAGTGGAAGAAGGTGCCCAGCTTGCCAACCGTGGGCGCAGCCCTCTAGTGGAGGGAGAGCTTACTATTTGGAGCTACTCTGCATAAAAACCCTGAGATTTCAGCTGTCCCTAAGGACAAAAAGAAAACCTTCTGACTTTCTCCTTTGTTTCAAGATCCCCCCCCCATTTCTTCCCAGAGGAGGATTGCAACGTCCCCCTTTTATTTGTGAAACACACTAACATTTTCGTTTCAAACAGCTACATATTGACTTTGATTTTGTTTGTTTAATCCAGGGTAGCTAACTTTTTCAAGGCCACAAAAAGTAGTTTGTCCTTGAAAGTTTTCTTCTTCTTCTTCTTCTCCTTCTCCTCCAACTCCTCCTGCTCCTCCCCCTCTTCTTCCTCTCCTCCTCCCCCTCCCCCTCCTTCTCCTCCTCCCTCCCTCCTCCACTCTCCCTCCCTCCTCCTCCCACCCCCTCCTCCTTCTTTTTGTGTAGCACCAGGGCTTGAACTTCAGGCCTGGGAGCTATCCCTGAGCTGCTTTTGCTCAAAGCTAGTGTTCAACCATTGAGCCACATCTCCACTTGCAGATTTTACTGAGGGTAAGAAATTTAGTTTAGCTGGAATGAAGCCAGCATGTTTTTTTCTTCCTTGCAAGTTCTGTTGGGGCAGTAAAGTTAGATAGATGTATCACTATGCAAAACTATTTTGTGATCTAATGAGGGTGAAAAGAACCCATCTGTCCCCCGTGTCTGAAGGGTATTAATGGTTTCTATGGGCTTCACTATGGAATGTAGATACAGACATTCTGGCAAATGTGTGGCTCTGGACAGAAATAATAGGAGTCTTTGTGTTCCCACAGCAGCTTCTCAACAGGCTACATTCTTATTGAATATGTAATGATGTAAGCACTGTTCTAATTGGACAGAGTATTTGCTAACATCCGTTATCTATTATCTAGCCCAGACTTGGGAAGGACATGATGTGAAAAATTCTGTAAAGCTACAATCATTTCTCACATTTTAAAATGAAAAGTCTCTTTTATTGAGTTCTTACATTTTTAACACATACACATTCTCTGTCTCTCTCTTTTTTTGGGGGGGGTGTGGTCGTGGGGCCTGAACTCTGGGCCTGGACGCTGTCCCTCAGCTCTTCAGCTCAAGGTAGCGCTCTACCACTTGAGCCACAGCGCCACTTCTGCTTTTTTCTTTTTGTTTATCTTGTGCTGAGGAATCGAACCCAGGGCCTCATGCATTCAAGGCAAGTGCTCTACCACTGAGCCACCTTCCCAGCCCCTCTCTGTCTCTTTAAACAACATAAATTCAAAACTGAAGATTCTCAGCAGGAAGATTCTCAGTACAGTTTATAATCAAGTTTAGCTACAAAACACTCTCAGATCACTCTCAGATAAATAGCGTGTGTGTGTGTGTGTGTGTGTGTGTGTGTGTGTGTGTGTGTGTGTGTTGGTCTTGAACTCAGGGCCTTGGCACTGTCCTTGAGCTACTTTTTCTTTTCTCAATTCTAGCATTCTACCATATGAGCCACAACTCTACTTCTGACACTAGTGGCAGTTAACTGGAGATAGGAGGCTTACAGGCTTTCTTGCCCATGCTGGCTTTGATCTTTGATCCTCAGCTCTCAGCCTCCCAACTAGCTAGGATTACAGGCCATGCTGGACTTATAGTTAACATTTTAAAGTGGAAACACATTGCTAAGTTAATGGTTCATTTCAATCACTGATCATTTATGGTCTGCCTGCTTGCCTGCCTGCCTGCCTTCCCTCCCTTCCTCCTTCCCTCCCTCTTTCCCTCCCTCCTTCCTCCCTCCTTCCCCCTCTCTTCCTTCCTTCCTTCCTCTCACCTTCTCTCCCTCCTCCCTCTCCCTCCCTCCCTCCCTCCCTCCCTCCCTCCTTTCTTTCTTTCTTTCTTTCTTTCTTTTCCTTCCTTCCTTCCTTCTTTCCTTTCTTTCTTTCTTTTCTTTCTTTCTTTCTTTCTTTCTTTCTTTCTTTCTTTCTTTCTTTCTTTCTTTCT
>NW_012283115.1:0-3204 GCF_000151885.1 Dipodomys ordii
GAGCCACAGTGCCACTTCTGGCTTTTTCTGCTTATGTGGTACTGAGGAATTGAACCCAGGGCCTCATGCAAGGCAAGCACTCTACCACTAAGCTACCTTCCCAGCCCCTATTTTTATTTTTTGAGAGACATAATATTGCAAGAATTCTAGGCAATGTATCTGTCTTCAAATTTCATTATCCATATATTTTATATATATATACAATGGACATGTTATAATCAATAATAGTACAAAATTACAATATGGTTGGATGTAGGTGGCTCCTGCCTATAATCTTAGCTGCTCAGGAGGCTGCTGAGATCTGAGGATCACAGTTGGAAGCCAGACTGGGCAGCAAAGTCCATAAGACTCTTTTCTCCAATGAAGCAGCAAAAAGAAAAAAAAGCCAGAAGGAGAGCTGTGGCTCAAGGGCTCAAGTGCTAGCCTGGAGCAAACAAGCTCACAGTGTCAAGGCCCTGAGTTCTAGCCTCAGTCCCTGCACTAGAGAGATGGAGAGAAAGAGATGACTACGCAATGGGTCCTGTACAAAATGTCTTCCCTGCTCGTCCCACTTGGTCATCATGAGAATACGATGAGGTCAGTAAGTGCTCGCTCCTAGTTTACAGCTAAGAAAGCTCACCTCGGGAAGAGTCGCTCACTTGTGAAACAGCAAATGCTGGGAAGCAGGTGTAATGATGCAGAAGCAGAGTCCCTCCCACCTCTCCCACTGCACAGGTGCACAATGAGAAGGTAGGTTCTTGCTCTGTGACAAGAATGATGGTTTTGTGGCTTTTGTTTGTTTGTGTTTTTTTTTTGGATACCTGCTTTGCAATTCAAATTTTTATCCTCAACACCCAACTGCCGATAATGTCCACTGACGTCAATGCCTTTGTAATAATAAACCAATTTACAATCCATGTTAATTAGAAAGCCACCACGTGGCAAATAATCAGGAACCTGCAGGACTAAGGATAATAAGCTACCTTGATCTGAAGGAGGCTGACGTACGCAACCAACTCCAGGCTCCCACCGTCAGGCTATTGGCAGATTAACGATGATGGATGTGGAAGCAGAGAACTATAAATCTGAGTCGAGTGACTCCTGAGCATCGGCTAGAAGGATGTGAGATGATCAAGCATGCTGCTTTTGCCAGATACCATTTCACGTATTCACTAAATAGTCCATCATCTGCCGGGAGGCAATGAAGTTGTTTAAGCTCCCATGATGCTTTGTTCCTTTCAGTTGCACCCAGCTGGAAAAGTAATTTAATTTGAAGGTACTAAACATGAATCTATTCTTCTGTATCTCCTGACGAATGAAAGCAAGCCATCATGCTATATTACTGTCTCTATTTTTAAATGCGGCCTCAAAACTCCTCTTCCCTCTCTCTCTCTCTCTCTCTCTCTGATTATCAAAATATTTGCCAGGTGACAACTTCATAGATAATATTGCTACAGATATCTGTATATGAAAATGATGGAGATTTAAAACAATGTTCTGCCTCCAACCTTCCACCCTGTGAATTTTTCTAAAAACCATTCTGAGTTCTGTTTTGCTTAGAGGAAAGATTTCACTGTGTCCTTCCATACAGGTGCCATTTCTGGCCTCACCTACCCCTTCACTGAAGTCACTGATTTATCAGATTGGTGGATATGGAGGGATATGTGGGTTTTTTTCATTGAGGTCTGAGGCAAGGACTCGAACTCAGTACCTTGATGCTTTGGTTCATTGGCTGAGAGCTCTATGCACGGAGCCACACCTCTAACCCCAAGGTTGGGCTTTCTTGATGTCACTTGGCTCTCAGCAAGCACACGCTTTGCTTTGCTCTTCCTTGCTTAAACTTCCATAGGTTTGGACCCCACAGAGGGGTCCAGCTTTGATGACTGAGAAGCAGTGTTTCAGCCTGCTGCTCCATGAATTGGGGCTGCATTCTCTGATGCGGCCTCAGCAGGGATGTACTCAAACAAGGGCAAAAGGCTGCATTGCCTTTCAAGAGCCAAATATATGGATTTCTACCCAACTCCAGCCCCAAACTCAGCCACACCTCCCTGCTGCCTTGGCTTTGACCCAGATCCGAGTATTTACTTCACAGAAATCTGTACTTTCTACAGAGCTCAGAAGATAAAAACACAGTAAGACATTTACCAGCATGCTCTCTGTCTGGAGGTCCTATTTTGGTCTCCACCCAGCAATCTCTGGTGTTCATCTCAATTGATCATGAACTCAGGAAAAATCCACCATGTTATCTCAATGTGACCAAACACCGGGTATTCCTTTCCTCCTAGTTCTTTCGATCCCCAGTCTTATAAGTTTCAGCTCAAAAATAAAGTAAGTTCAAACCTTTGAAGAGTGATCAAAATTGTGAGGCAAAGTTTTTTTTAGAATCTACAACCATTTATACAATGTTTTTTGTTGTTGTTGTTGGTGGTGGTGGTGGTTGTGGGGCTTGAACTCAGGGCCCAGTCTCTGAGCCTCTTAAGATGAAAGCTAGTGCTGTACCACTTGAGCCACCCTTCTAGGCTTTGAGGGGTTAATTGAAGCTAAGAATTTCCCTGGGACTTTTCTCCCCAAGTTGGCTTCGAACTGTAATCCTCAGATCTCAGCATTATAGGCAAAAACCACTGGTGCTCAGCTTATTTGTACAACTTTTAAAGATAACAAAAAAAATTCTGGAAGTTGGTCATACAAGTCCTTTCCATGAAATGACCCAAACTCAAGAGTGTTTGGGTGTTGTCATTTTCCCCTCATTCTTCTAATTCTAATGTTTTCTTTCCATTTTGAATGTATAATTCCCTTTTGTGCTTAAATGGCAGTACTGAGGTTTGAACTCAGGGCCTTTCACTTGTTGGGCAAGTATTGTATCATCTGAGCCACAACCTCAGCTCTTTTGTTTGTTTTCTTTATTCAACTAGAGTCTTGAATATGTGACCAGACCAACCTGGACCAGCTTTTCATAAAGTTAGGGTGGCAGGTTGTTGCTACCAATCCCAGCTCTTTTTTGTGTTTTGTTTTGCCCAGCCTGGAGTTTAACCATGATCCCTCCAATCTTTATTACCAGAGTAGCTACAGTGACAAGTGTGAACCACTATACCTCTCCAGAACTTCTTTTTTTTTCTTTTTTCTTTTTTTTGTCAGTCATGGGGCTTGAACTCTGGGCCTGGGCGCTGTCCCTCAGCTCTTCAGCTCAAGGCTAGCCCTCTACCTCTTGAGCCACAGTGCCACTTC
>NW_012283116.1:0-3819 GCF_000151885.1 Dipodomys ordii
TGGCTCAAGTGGTAGAGCGCCAGCCTTGAGCTGAAGAGCTGAGGGACAGCGCCCAGGCCCAGAGTTCAGGCCCCACGACCGGACCCAAAAAAAAATTTTTTCAATACAAAAGATATTATTTTATTATTTTGTTCTTTTTTTGTCGGTCATGGGGCTTGAACTCTGGGCCTGGGCGCTGTCCTTCAGCTCTTCAGCCCAAGGCTCTACCACTTGAGCCATGGCACCATCTCCAGCTTTTTCTGCTTATGTGGTGCTGAGGAATCGAACCCAGGGCCTCATGCATGCAAGGCAAGCACTCTTAACACTGAGCCACTTTCCCAGTCCTGTCCATAGCTTTTCTGTGAAGACTTTCTACCTCTTAAACTACAGCTTCATTTCCAGCTTGTTGATGGTTAATTGTGGATAAGAGTCTCATGGACTTTCCCACCAGGGCTGGCTTTGAACTTCAGTCCTCAGATCTCAGCCTCCTGCATAGCACCTGGTATAGTGCCTGGCTCATGAATGATTTTGATTGAGGCAGAAAAAGATCAGACAATGTAAGTTTTCTGAGCTTTAGTGATTTTATCTATAAAACAGGCAGAGCCATGACAATAATGCTTCCCTGAGATTCCGGGAAGATCAATATGTAGGGTTTAGCTGTGGGACATGTGGAAGATTTCCAGTTCACAGCTAGTGCTCTTGTGAGGATGATAATACACGTGGTATGCCTTGACAAGTCAAGGAGGTGATGGCTCTAATAATCACATTCGTGCTCACACCTATAATCCCAGCGACTCAGGAGGATCAAAAGTTTGAGAGTTAGAGGTTAGTGTGGGCAAAGGTGAGGGAGACCATAGTTCAAAAACAACAAGCCAGGCACTGGTGACTCACCCCTGTAATTCTAGCTACTCAGAAAGCTGAGATCTGAAGATCACAGTTCAAAGCCAGCCCGGGCAGGAAAGTCTGTGAGACTCTTATCTCCATAAACCACCAGAAAACCAGAAGTGGTGCTGTGACTCAAGTAGTAGAGGGCTTGCCTTCAGCTGAAGAGCTGAGGGACAGCGCCCAGGCCCAGAGTTCAGGCTCCACGACCGACAAAAAAAAACAGACGGGGTGGAGGCCTGGTTCATGTGGTAGAATACTTGCCTAATAAGCACAAAGCCCTGAGTTCAATCCAGTACCCAAACAAAAACAAAACAGAACAAAATGCCCAACTGCTTTCACAGAGCAGCGGAGTTCACGCTTGTTCAGTACAGTCCTTTTCGAGCGGCATCTACTCAGACTTGGGGATTCCAGCGGTCTTCTGGGTAGAAGTGTTTCCCTATCTCTGTTAAAGTAATGGAGGCAGGGGTTTAGAGGGTGACTCCTAAAGCCCATCCAGCAGAGCTGAGGGTTAGCTCAGAGTGGAGCATTTGCCTGGCGTATTCAAGGCCCTGGATTCAACCCCAACCTCACAGAGGCTTCTCTGCCTTTTTTTTTTTTTTTTTTTTTTTGGGGGGGGGTCCGGTCGTGGGGCCTGCACTCTGGGCCTGGGCTCTGTCCCTCAGCTCTTCAGCTCAAGGCTAGCGCTCTACCACTTGAGCCACAGCGCCACTTCCAGTTTTCTGGTGGTTTATTGGAGATAAGAGTTTCATGGACTTTCCTGTCCAGGCTGGCTTTGAACCTCAATCCTCAGATCTCAGCCTCCTGAGAAGCTAGGATTACAGGCATGAGCCACCGGTGCCTGGCCCATAAGATTCTTATCTCCAATAAACCACCAGAAAACTGGAAGTGGTGCTGTGGCTCAAGTGGTAGAGTGCTTGCCTTGAGCTGAAGAGCTGAGGGACAGTGTCCAGGCCCAGAGTTCAAGTCCTATGACCGACCAAAAAACCCCAACTAGCTTATATGAAAGAGAAAGAGAGAGAGAGAGAACTAGAGAACTATGAGATTGGGACAAACACAAAGAGACAGCATAGGAATATAGGAAGAGGTTTGGAGATGGTAAAGGAGGCAGGCCTGGAACACATCCTTTCCTCATGTCTTCAAAAGGAGTCAATCCTGCCAAAACCTCAATTTCCAATTTCAGACTTCAGCCTCCACAACTGATATCAACAAATAATGCCTGCCTGCCTGCTTTTCCTTCTTTCTCTTTTTCCTCTCTCCATCTTTCTCTCCCTTCCTCTCTCTCTCAATCTCCCCCCCCCACTCTGCTTTATGGAGAGCTGCAGTATTCCAGGTACAAAAGACCCATCAGTGGAGGTAGACAGGGCTCCTATTCCCAGACAACTTACCTTCCAGTGGGAGGAGAAAAAGAGAAACAAGCAAAGAAATTTCCCAATTAAAAACAATCCAGGTGCTGGTGGCCCATGCCTGTATTTGTAGCTCCTCAGGAGGCTGAGATCAGGGATGGTGGCTTGAAGCCAAGCCAGGCAGGAAGGTCCATGAGACTCTTATCTCCAATACACTTCCAAAAAGCCAGAAGTCGAGTTATGGCTCAAGTGGTAGAGAGCTAGCCTTGAGCAAACAAGCTTAGGGGCAGCACCCAGGCCCTGAGTTCAAGTCCCAGGACCAGCCAAAAAAATAATTGTAAAAAAGTTTAAAAAAAAAAGAAAAAAAGGTGGGGAACGTGGCTTAGCGGTAGAGTGCTTGCCTAGCATGCATGAAGCCTTGGGGTCCATCCTCAGGATCACATATACAGAAAAGCCAGAGTGGTGCTGTGGCTCAAGTGGTAGAGAGCTCGCCTTGAGCAAGAGAAGCTCAGGGACAGCGCTCAGGCCCTGAGTTCAAGCCCCAGGACTGGCAAAAGAAAAAAAATGTAAAAAGAACAAACAATGGGTTAGATTGTCAGAGAAGAGAAAGCAGAACAAGGTGGTCAGTGAAGACCCTTGGGGGTGGGGGGGGTGGGGGTGGAGTTTGACATGGGAGCTGACACTGGATGGACGGAGGCATTCAGCTGTGTGGGAAAAGCATTCCTGGCAGAAGGAACAGCCTGTGGAATCCCTGAGGTGGAAGCGCGTGGGTGTGCCTGACCGATGACAGGGGCCAGTGGCTGGTGGGGAAGAATGGGGGGGGGCAGGCGCAGAGCACTCGGTCCCTGGGCTGCACTCAGTAAGAAGGGGACGTGGAGTCCTAAGTGGCGTGGGCAGCCACTCCCCGTGGGGACCAGGGTCGGAACCTAGAAGCATACTTGTGTCCTCATATACCTGAGAAAAACTAGGTGGAGCTGGGCGCTGGTGGCTCACGCCTGTCATCCTAGCTACTCATGAACCTGAGATCTGAGGATCGAGGTTCAAAGCCAGCCCAGGGAAGGAGAGTCCATGAGACTCTTAGGTCCAATTAACCAGCAAAAAGCCCGAAGTAGAGCTGTGGCTTAAGTGGTAGAGCACTAGCCTTGAGCAAACAAGCTCAGGGACAGGGCCCAGGCCTTTAGTTCAAGCCCCAGAACAAGTGTGCGTGTGCACATGTACACACACACACACACACCCCAAAGTGGTTCTCACTCAGCCTCTCAGGGAACCCTTGGATTAGGAGCAGAGCGGATTACTCTGACACCGCCAGACTGCCTGTCATGCAACTTAAATGGCTTGAGAGCCTTTTGATGTAACTGGAACGGTCAGAAATGAGCAAACCATTGCCAGGCCCCAGTGGCTCACACCTGTAATCCTAGCTACTCAGAAGGCTGAGATCTGAGGACCGAGGTTCAAAGCCAGCTCAGGGCAGGAACATCCGTGAGACATTTATCTCCAACAAAGCACTAGAAAACGGGAAGTGGTGCTGTGGCTCAAGTGGTAGAGCGCTAGCCTTGAGCTGAAGAGCTGAGGGACAGCACCCAGGCCCAGAGTTCAGGCCCCACGACCGGAC
>NW_012283117.1:0-2110 GCF_000151885.1 Dipodomys ordii
TCACAACTGTAATCCTACCTATTTGCTAGGAAGCCTTCATCTGAGGATGGTCATTCAAAGCCAACTCTAATAAACTACCAAAACTATCAGAAGTGGAGTTGTGGTTCAATTGGTAGAGTGTTGGCCCTGAGGCTAAAATGTTCAAGGATGGCTCCCAGGATCTGAAAACAAGTAACAGAACCAGCACACCGAAGGAGAAAAGAGCCATTTCAATGCTCATATATTTCCTATAGAACTAATAGACATTATGGGCAGGAAACCGTCTTCCAGTGACTTTGACCTAAACTGTCACTCTCCTATGTTACCACATAATACTGGTGACCACATGCTGGACAAGGAAAAGAATAAGGACCCAAGAGGAGTGTCCATTGTGCCAGGTGGGAAGCAGGCTTCCAAATGTCATTGATAAAGACAAAGGCAATCAAAGGACGAAGAACTTATAGAGAACACTTTGTCTTCAGCCATTCTGGCTCCTTTGCCGGATGTTCTTAGTCTTGGGATTGGAATCATATATATTGCCAGGTCAGCCCAGATGCTATTCAAAGTGAGTTGGTTGGGTCCATCAAGCTGCAACACCATTTGGGCACAGGAAATGTGAAACTATGGAAAGATTGTGAGATCTATGAGGTGATCACATAGAAAATATGTGATCTCAAGGACCAGGAGCAAATGGATGTTTTATATTGAGGATGACTGACATTTGCAGAAAGAAGACCCTCAAAGCTGGAAATTATCTAGAGGTTGAGGTACCAGGAAATATAGAAGGGCTAATTTGTCTTGAAGACTTCACACAGAGACATAGATTGAGTACCTGGGCCAGACTCACAGGCCCAATGTGACCTGGATTTATCTTTCCTTATCACTAGGTGGTGTGGATGGAGTTTCCTGCAATGAACACTGTATCCACTTCTTTGGTAGCTAAAAACCACTGCTTCTTTGTACTGTTTTTGAAATAACTGGATATGCAAAATTAATATTGGGACATAAAACCTGCCTTTAAGGAAAATAGCAAGCAACCCCATTTCTGGACATCTATTCAAATGACCAAAAACCAGGTCACACTAAAGCCATCAGCAGGACCATATAAATAAATTCTGATGCCCCTCGGTGGATGAATGGAACAAGAAAATGTAGTATTTATATACACATTTGAACTCTATGCGTCCATCAGAAAGAATGACATTGCCCTATTTGTTAGGAAATGGAAAGACTTGGAAAAAATTATATTAGGTGAGGTAAGCCAGACCCAAAGAGACATAGGTCCCATTGTTTTCCTTATTTGCAATAACTAGTATATGTCTGAGACAAGCAGAAACGGTGAGATAAGTTGATGTTAGGGAAATGAACCCTGAGGTACATATACATTTTTTTTTCTTTCTTGCAATTGTTTCTAACACATTTATAAGAATATTTCTTTGTTGCTTTGTATGTCCCTCCCCCACGGTATAATCCCTGCTTTCACTGTATTTGATGTCGGTATAATTTGTGGAAGGGAAGAGAAAAAACAAATCGCTTAAATAGGGATGCAGGTGAACCCATTGCAACATTGAGATGTACAAGTGATTATTTTTGGTGGTGGGAGGGAGGAGGGATGGGTGGGAGGGTCCGAGGGAGGATGGGAAGGGATGGAAAGGGGAAACAAAGGAGGAGGCTAAAATGCTTGATAAGAAATGAACTCATTATCTTGCCCATGTAATTGTAACCCCTCTGTACAGTATTTTCACAACAAAAAATAAATAAGAAAAATGAGGGAAAGCATGCAGTTTATGTTTCTTTGGCTCTGGATTACTTTTCTTAGTATTATATTTCCTGGTGTTTCCATTGTGTATATATACCAGATTTTCTTCATCCACTCATCTACTGAGCAGCATCTGGATTGGTTCCATATTTTAGCTATGGTAAATCATGCTGCAATTAACATAGCCATGCTGGTAGGTTTAGTGTGGTTTTGTTTGTGAACATTTGGGTAAATGGCCAAAAGTGGGATTGCCGGGTCATTGGGGAACTGTATGTGGAGTCTTTTGAGGAACCTCCATACTACTTTCCAAAGTAGTTGAACAAGTTTACACTCCCACCAACAATGCAGTAAGGTTCCCTTCTGTCCACATCC
>NW_012283118.1:0-2915 GCF_000151885.1 Dipodomys ordii
TTTTTTATTTTTCTGGTGGTTAATTGGAGATAAGAGTCTCTCAGACTTTCCTGCCCTGGCTGGCTTTGAATCGGGATCCTCAGATCTCAGCCTCCTGAATAACGAGGATTACAGGCGTGAACCACCGGCACCCAGCTATTTATATTATTATAAGATACAAAAATTTAAAATGTTAAGGTTTAAGTCAGTACCCCTTAAAATTAAAACTTTTTGCCTGGTGCTAGTAGCTCATGCCTATAATCCTAGCTACTCAGGAGGCTGAGATCTAAGGATTATGGTTCAAAGTCAGCCCAGGCAGAAAAATCCATGGGATTCTTATCTCCAGTTAACCACCAGAAAACCAGAAGTTGGGCTGTGGCTCAAAATGGTAAAGCGTTAGCCTTGAGCAAAAGAGCTCAGCAGTAGCACCCAAGTCCTGAGTTTAAGCCCAATGACCTCCACCAACAACAACAAAAATTAGCATTTCTTTGCTATACTCCAGTGACTCCTGTGACTCCCCAGAATGCTTAGAAACTTCTCCTCCTCTTTGCAGACTATGAACTTAGAGAATTTATTCTTCTATTTCTTAACATTGTAAATGCTGAGCTGGGGTTGTAGCTCAATGGTAGAGCATGTGCTTACTGAATACAAGATCCTGAGTTCTGTGCCCAACACTGACACATGACTCACATGTTTTCGTGCTCTTAACAAGACAGTCATCTGATCTAAAAGTCACGTACGTGGACCTTTTAAGCACCACGTGGCTTACAATTAGGTATCCAAACTCTGCACACACAGCTGCGTTTCCACCCTACGCTTTTGAGCTCTTACTTGGAAATGAAGCTGTTGGACAACCTGACCTAAGCCAGTTCTGAGTGAAATGGTCTCCATTAAGAAAAATCAAGTGTGGTAGCTCACATACAGAATCCTAGCTACTCACGGATACGAGTAGGCATTGTGGGGACGTCAGGGCATTTTGTTCTGGGCACTGATTATAACTCGGTTGTATTTCAAGTACTGGGCCCAGAAGGGCAAATCCTAACCTTGGTAGCCAGTTGGGCCTCAGGAATGGCTGCTGGAGGCCATTCATTTCCTCTCCATTGCTCCGGGAGTTGATACTATTGTCTGAGGCCTGCTTCCCACAGGATGCAAAGCAGTGATTGTGCTGTGTGACACCCAGCCTTGCAGACCTGGTCCCACAGGTGGGCCATCACAACCCCCCCCGGGTGGCCACGAGTTGGTAAAAGACACACAGAGTCACTTGGATTCCTCTCCATGAACAATTTCAAGCGTAGTTTCTAATGAGGTTCCCCCCAAGTCCAAGAGTAGAAAAGAAATAGAGTTGATGTACTTGTGCTTGACTTGCACACCTGTCAAGTAACTGAAATAAGAGATCATTTTGCTGCTGAGGTACCTGGGAGGAAAGAGGGACACCTCCAATAACGCTAGTGACGGAAGGAAGAGATGCTCACAGACAAAGCCCAGAGGTGAAGTGGGAATAGAATTCAGGTTTTAATCACCAGTAATATTAGAGATAATTATGACCAATGGCATTAAAAACACATTTTGCTATTAACATTGATGGGCCAAATTCTCTAAGGTACTATTGAGTTTATCAGCTAGGGAATTTCTCAACAGTTATTGAGGTCTGTAACTGTCTCTGTGTTGCTTTCAGGAAATATGGAAAGCCTTTCAAGGGAACAGAAATAACTGAGCCAGTGCCAATTCTGCAGATCTTTATAGTAGCAAGGAAAAAAAGAATGACACTAGAGAATATTTCTGTTTTGTGATTTGGTTGGGGGAACCTGTTTCTCTTTCTCTCTCTCAATCTCTCTCTCTTTCAATCTCCCTCTCTTTCAATCTCTGTGTGTGTGTGCGTGCGTGCATGCACGCGCGCTATTACCCAGGATTGAACTCAGGATTTCATGCTCTTGCTTGTGTTGTATTCATGGCTGTCATTCTACTACTTGAGCCACAGCAAGAGTCTCATGTACTTTCCTTCCCAGACTGTCTTGGAACCTCAATCCTCACTCAGACCTCAGTCTCCTGAGTAGCTAGGATTACAAGTATAATCCTAGTCACTGGTCAGGAGGCTGAGATCTGAAGATCTCTCTTCAAATCCAACCCAGGCAGGAAAGTCTGTGAGACTCTGATCTCCAATAAACTGCCAGAAAACTAGAAGTGGCGCTGTGGTTCAAGTGGCAGAGCACTAGCCTTGAGCTGAAGAGCTGAGGCCCAGGCCCAGAGTTCAGACCCCATGACTGACAAAAAAAAAAAAAAAATTCTAGTCACTGGTACCCAGCTACTTGGGGAAATCTTAATTTTGAATACAACTTTATGCAAAGTAACTCTACTTCAAGGGATGTTCTTGGTGAAATTCTAGAGTACATACTACATTTACCCAGGAATCTGGTTTGAGCTGCAGATTTCCCCCAAGAAATTCTGGTTCCAAAAGTGTCTGCTAGGACCAAATATTCATACAGTGACACAGTCCTTGATGCTTGGTAAACTTGTGTTTGGGAAACAATACTTGGAAAAGCATGTACAGAAAAAGGCTTGTTCTGAGTCCAGAAAGAAATGCTTCACAACATGACTGTCATTTTCTAACTTTGTGGCCTTTGTCAAAGTACTTGATTTCCTTGTGTAGAACAGAAACATGATATCTGAATTACACTAATCACAGAAGAAATACTTATCATATTGTAATTATAAGCACTTAATAAATGTTAATTATTTTTCTCTTTCTCTAAAGCACAGAGTACTTATTAGTCAGTAACCTACCCCAGTATAACACAACCATTTTCATACACTTTGGTTATCAGGGAGCCCACAGTTAAACTGTGTCAGGCACCAGCTGGTAAGCTAGTAAGCACTGACAATTGTCAGATTCACATGCTACTGCCTAACAAGAGGAAGAAGCATCAGAGAAATTCTCC
>NW_012283119.1:0-1486 GCF_000151885.1 Dipodomys ordii
TATATATATATATATATATATATATATATACAGAATATATACACACGAACTCTAATAACAAGAAATGCTGGAGGGAATATGGCCAAAAGGAACCCTACTGTATTGTTGGTGTGAGTGTAAACAAGCAGTTTAGAGGTTCCTCAAAAGACTCCACATAGAGCTCCCCTAAGACCCAGCAATCCCACTTTTGGGCATTTACCCAAACGATCACAAACAAAGCCATACTAAGGCTACCTGCACAGCTATGTTTATTGCAGCATTATTTACTATAGCTAAGATATGGAACCAACCCAGATGCCCCTCAGTAGAGGAATGGATCAAGAAAATGTGATATATATATATATATATATACACACACACACACACACACACACACACACACAATGGAATTCTATGCCTTCATCAGAAAGAATGACACTGCCCCCTTTATTGGAAAAACTTATATTAAGTGAAGTAAGCCAGGCCCAAAAAAACATAGGTCCCATGGTTTCCCTTATTTGCAATAACTAGCACATGTGTAGGAGAAGTAGAAAAGGTAAAAAACTATGTACATATGACCATATAAGATGATATCAAGTGAAATGAACCCTAAGATAGGGACACAAATATCTTTTTTTTCTTGCTTGCTTTGTTTCTAAAGTATTTATAACGTACCATGTGATATTTTTTGTTGCTTTGTTTGTTCCTCCCCCATGGTATAGCCCTATTTTCACTGTATTTGATATCAGTGCCCTGCATCTTGTATATATATTTCTCTAATTTTGACAGGGAAAAAACAAAATGCTGAAATAAGGATACAGGTTGACTCATTGTAACAATGAGATGTTCAAAACACTATGTTAAAAATGAACTTTATAATTTCGGGTGTGGAGGGTAGTTGTGGAGGTGGGAAGGAAGGGATGGTAGAGGGAAACAAAGGAGGAGGCGACAATGCTCAATAGAAAATATACTCATTACCTTGCTCATGTAACTAACCCCTCTGTACAGCATTTTTACAATAAAAATGTACAATAAATAAATAAATAGTTAGATTTTTAATCTTACAATGCATTGTTACAGTAGGGTTGGATTCAACAAGTTTGGGAATCTTTGTTTTTACATAGCTGTTTATTTTCTCCATATCCAAGATTGTCAGTGTGAAGAGCTGTGACACATGAGAAAGAGATTTATGCTTGACATGTGTAAAAAGTATTACCTGTATATCACTAGGCATTGAGCTGATGATGTAAAATATCTGTTCTCAGGTGTTTCTTCTTTTTCCATTTTCAGTGATTGCCCCTGGGAGACTCCATCACAAGTTTTGAGTGCCCAGAACTCCAGTACACTGTACTGTGCTTGTTGGTCCTTCATAAACAGTAAGAGGTCAGAACTCCAGTGCACTGTACTGTGCTTGTTGGTCCTTCATGAACAGTAAGAGGTCAGAACTCCAGTATACTGTACTGTGCATGTTGGTCCTTCATGAACAGTAAGAGGTCAGAACTCCAGT
>NW_012283120.1:0-4078 GCF_000151885.1 Dipodomys ordii
CTGTGGCTCAAGTGGTAGAGCGCTAGCCTTGAGCTGAAGAGCTGAGGGACAGTGCCCAGGCCCAGAGTTCAGGCCTCACGACTGGACCCAAAAAAATAAAAAATAAAATGGGTTAATATTCAGAATATATAAAACACTCAACCGCAAAATATTTTAATGGGCAAAGGACTTGAAATACACATTTCTCCCACCAGAAAAATATAAATGGCTAAATGAAAAATGCCTGATATCAGTAATATTTAGAAAAAGGTAAACGATAAAAGATGCCACTTCATACCCAGGATCGCTGTCATTAAAAAATAGGAAAAGAAAAAAAAGAACCAACCAATGAAGAGATATTGATTTCTTTATGTGATGTATGTGAAATGTTATATTTCCTGTGGAAAACAGTAAGGGCAGTTCTCAGATTTTTAATTACCAGGGGCTATAGGTGTAATTCAGTAGTAAAACACATTGGAGGCTCAGGGTGCTATCCCAATGATGATGATGATGATGATGAAGATGCTGATATAATAACAACAACAACAACCACATGACTTAACAGTTCCTTGTGGACATATATCCAAAAACAGTACAAGCAAGTTTCATGAAGAGAGATTGGTACATTCCTGTTCATAGCCACTTCATGCACAATAGTAAGTAGAAGTCACCCATGTGTCTGTTAACAGAAAAATGTATAAAATAGGTGTTGGACAGGAATGCTATTCAATCTTAAAAAGAGAGGAAATTTCGACATATCCTAAACTTGGATGAAACTTGACATTAAGCGAGACAAGCTAGTCATAAAAAAAGTAATGTATGACTCTCCTTATATGAGATACTTTAACCAGTTGGGTTCATAGAGACTGAAAGTAGAACTGTACTTGCCAGGAGGAGGAGAAAAGGGAGGGGGAGGGAGGAATGGGAGAGGGAGGGAAGGAAGGGGAAAGGGAGGAGAGGAGTTGCTGAATAATTACAAATTTTCAGTTGTGTAAAACAAAAACCATTCTAGAAATTGGTTGTACAAGAATGTGAATGTTCTTAACACTACTGTTAAAATGGCTAAGGTGGCAAATTTTATATGCATATTGTACAAAACTAAAATTTTTATTTTTTAATCTTATTGCAAAGATGCTATTCAGAGAAAAATTTAATTTGTAATAAAGTGAAATGTAAAAGTTTCAAAATTAAATTTCATAGTAAATATATATATATATATATATATTTGTGATAATTTTTTTAACCAACTATGACCTTAGAAAGGCCTAGCTATGGGTTCTGGATCTGTGACTGACTAGCTAGATAACCTCAAAGAAGTCATACAACTTCAGATCTCCTTCTATAAGTGAGATAACAGTGTTGCACAGGCTTATATTAGATGCAATACATCTAATCATGCATTTGTATGAATAATAGTGGTCTCTGATAGTTCTTTTCATGACTTACATTTCTCAATGCTGTCCACTTTCTTCATAATACTAAGCCTCATATCCTGAGGGAGAAACAGAGACAGACAGACAGAGGCACAGAGAGAGGGGGGGGGCAGAGAGATTGAGGGATGAACATGAACAGTGGAGGATAGACTTTAGCTGGCTTATGTTGTCTTTTTTTTTTTTTTTTTTTGTCGGTCATAGGACTTGAACTCTGGGCCTGGGCACTGTCCCTCAGCTCTTCAGCTCAAGGCTAGTGTTCTACCACTTGAGCCATAGCACCACTTCTGGTTTTCTGGTGGTTCATTGGAGATAGAAGTCTCATGGGCTTTCCTGCCTGAGCTGGCTTTGAACTGAGATCCTCAGATCTCAGCCTCCTGAGTAGCTGGGATTATAGGTGAGAGCCACTTGCGCCAGGCTATGTTGTCTATTTTTATATCCTCTAGTGTCTGGCATGTAGTGGGAAATCATTAAATGTTTGAAATGGACTTTGACAAGAGGGTTTGACAATATTGACAAGGAAACTTCTTCAACATTAATATATACAGACAAATGGCAGAACAGGTTTATCCAGTAATCTTAAGATCAGAAAAAGAATCCTCATAAACCTGGGTTTGGATGTGTCCTTCCAAAAAGTAGGGTAAGCAAAGCAGCTCCAGGGTTTCTCTATCGGTCTGGTTGGTTACTGAATCATAATTAGTTATTCATTATTAAACATTGATTGGACATTCTTCCTAGGCCCACTCGTAGGGCTTCCATCTGACATTCCATTAAGAAAGCATCACAGTACAGGGTCCAGTTCTCAAGTTGGCAGATGCACTTCTGCCTGTCTTTTGAAACTTGATCTCCATTTCTCTTGGCCATCTTGCCCTCCAGCTGGGTGCCAGTGGCTCATGCCTATAATCCTAGCTATTCAACAGGCTGAGATCTGAGGATCATAGTTCAAAGCCATCCCAGGCAGGAATGTCCATGAGACTCTTATCTCCAATTAAGTAACAAATAAGTCAGAAAAGGAGCTGTAGCTCAAGTGGTAAAGCATTAGCTTTGAGCAAAGAAGCACAGGGACAGTGCCCAGGTTCTGAGTTCAAGCCCCAAGACTGGCACAAAAGTAAGCAAGCAAGCAAGCAAACAAAGAAGAGAGAAAGAAAGAAAGGAAGGAAGGAGGGGAGGAGGGAAGGAGGGAGGGAGGAAGGAAAGAAAGAGAGAGGAAGGAAGGAAGGAAGGAAAAGAAAGAAAGAAAGAGCGAATGAAAGAAAGAGAAAGAGAAAGAAAGAGAGAAAAAGAAAGAAAAGGAAGGAAGGAAAAGAGAAAGAAAGAAAGAGAGAAAGAATGAAAGAAAGAAAAAGAAAGAAGAAAGAAAAGAAAAGGAAGGAAGGAAGGTAGGAAGCAAGGAAGCAAGCAAGCAAGGAACGAACTAATGAAAGGAAGGAAGAAAGGAAGAAAATTCCCTTCCATGTGGCTCGGATCCTCCCAGTTCTACCCAATCATGATACCTTGGGCTTGTGCTTTGGGACCACTAGAAGCTTAGACCCCAGGTAAGACCTGAGTAGTATGAATGAATCTGACTTCCTTCATACAGTTCTCTCTTGAAAGCCAGTTCTAACATGTGTCTGAATATCTTCACTTTCTCTGTTTTTCAAAAATTTACTCTCTAGCTGCATGTATAAGGCTCCAGGCTGTAGCTCATTAAAATAAAATTTAAAAAATTATTGTCTTGCCAAAACTAAATCTAGAGCTGAACTTAGAAGACAGCATTTTCTTCCTTAATAATGGCATTCACATTACTAAAGACTTTAATTATACAGTTAGTCACATGTCAAAATTGAAGATAACCTCATATCCTCAACTTTGTGAGACTACCATTTGATTAATAGTCACGTTTAAGTGACTCAAAAATCTCATCTTACATACAATGGGAACCCAACACCTTCCCTTTATCAAATACCTCTGTGGAGGATCTCAGAGACTCTTAAATGTGTGATTCTAGGGGCTCACAGAAATGGAATATCAAAGTTCCAAAATCTTGTTTCCACTGAAGCATATGAATTTCACTAGCACTGTGCTTTCTCGCCATCTGTGTTGACACAATCATAATGTGGCTCCTCAACCTACATGGTCTACACTAACTCCGGGAGTCAGTGTCAGAACAGAATCGAATTGTTGGACACCTAGTTAGTGTTGGGAAATCAGACAGGAGCCCTTCTGTGATGGGGTGTGTGTGTGTGTGTGTGTCTGTGTGTGTCTGTGTGTCTGTGTGTGTGTGTGTGTCTGTGTGTGTCTGTGTCTGTGTGTCTATGTGTGTGTGTGTGTGTGTGTGTGTGTGTCTGTGTGTGTCCGTGTCTATGTGTCTCTGTTTCAGGGATCTGCAATTATGTAGATCTTGATATACGTCAAGATTCTGTTCACATTTATAGAGGGCTCAAAAGCCATGTTGTAGCCAAAGTAGAAGCCAAATTCAACCAATTAGCTGTTTCAGTTGACTTTTTCTTTGGTGCAGGTGCTATAAATGATATACAGAATGTTTAGAAAAGGGACCCCATTGGGCTGGGAAGGTGGCTCAGTGGTAGAGCGCTTGCCTTGCATGCCTGAGGCCCTGGGTTTGATTCCTCAGCACCACATAAGCAAAAAGAAAAAAGCCGGAAGTGGAGCTGTGGCTCAAGTGGTAGAGC
>NW_012283121.1:0-3750 GCF_000151885.1 Dipodomys ordii
TGCTAGCCTTGAGCTGAAGAGCTGAGGGACAGAGCCCAGGCCCAGAGTTTAGGCCCCATAACCGGACCCAAAAAAAAAAAAGAGAGAGAGAGCCAGGTGCTGGTGGCTCTGTAATCCCAGCTACTCAGGAGGCTGAGATCTGAGGATCATGGTTCAAAGCAAGCCACTGTGGGAAGGTCAAGAAACTCTTATCTCTAATTAACTACCAGAAAACTGAAAGTAAAGCTACAGCTCAAAATAGTAGAGTACTAGTCTCAAACAAAAGGAGCTCAAGGACAGCACTCAGGCCTTGAGCTCAAGCCCCATAACCAATAAAAAAAAAGAGCTTCAAGGATTTTTCAGTCCAAGAATATAGACAAAATATGTAAATAAAATAGTCCTTTAATTTAAAATGTCAGCAACTTGAATATGTGGTATCAATTCAAAACTACTGCTTCCAGTAATATCCAGAAAATAATGGAATGAAGAAAATACTGTCAAATCAAATTTGTATATCAATCATAAAATACACCTCAAATTCAAAAATAAAAAAGCTCAGAATTTAATGCAAACAAGGTAAACATTAAAGAAACCAATTTTAGGAATGGAAAATGCCCATATTTATAAAGCAGAATAATACCTCTTCTAAACCTCCAGTCATCTTGATCATCCTGAAGGCTTAAATGCTGCTTGGAAATCTGATGTTGTAAACCCTTCCGGTCACCTTCTGCTTTTGTGAGCTGTGTACGTAGTTCTTCTACCTAAATGCATTCAAAAACAGAAATTAAATTGAACCTAAAAATTATTATAAATTATTTCCCTAGGAGAGAAAAGTTTGCTTCTGCTAAGCTACTGTAAACACAAGTTGAAACCAAGTTAATCTCCATGCTATGTATACCAAGCATAGCAGAATGTCCTTGCTCACTTGTCTATTCCACAAAGAATGTCTTTTCCTTTTATGTATCCCTTGTGGAAAAAAAAAAATGCGTCCACTTGTTGATGGTAGGCAACCACTGTACTACTTACCTATATTTTCAACCTAAGAAATTTTAGAAATGTACTATTTTGATGTCAGTCCAGTCCATTACTATCATCCAAAATCACCAGTTGTGTACTATTTGCTGCTAGATTTCCATTTTTCATTGATTTGCTTTCATGTAACATGATCCATTGATGCAAATGATCATGATGGAGCACACTATGATATCAAAATAAGGCCCCAAATAAATAATCTTATTGAGCAAACTGAAATCCCGAAGGCAGGAACTAATTTGATTCATCACTATATTCCTACAAAGAAACTAGCAAATTGCCTAGCATATAACAGGTACATCTCCCAAAGACCATAAACAAGTTAGCAGTGGCAAAAATAATCTACTAAGTAACAATGACAACCTGAATAAAGAAACCTCTTGCTTCAAACACTGAAACCAGAGATTACAAATCACGGTTTTTTTTTAATTAAAATGGGACTGAATACCAACTGCGAAAAGGAAATCCTGAATTTTGCCAACATTAATTCTGTGTGCCCAATGGCTGCAGAATGAAGCCAATAAACATTTTAAAGGTTTTTGAAAGCAGGTGCTGTTGTGTATATTCAGCACCAATTGTCAAAATGTAAAACTTCTCAACACCAATGAAGTCTGACATCTTTGCCTACAGAGCATATTATATATGTAAGTTATGTAATGTACATCTCAAAACAGAAGATGGCACAAACAATTGTGCTTTGTATTAAGCACAGGCAGAATGCAGTTAGAAAATCATGCACCCTTATCCAATGTATGTAAGATGGCTATTTAAAGTTATTGAACTTTTAATATCAGGAACACCCAGCTCCCATTATAGGCTAATGGACTGAAAATGTTATGCTTAAAAATTCAGCCTTATCTTTGTTTAAAAAGGTCCAAGTAACATCTTGGAAACTCGAATAAAAGACAATGGTGTATTCAAAATAAACTTGAACATACGAAGATCTGTTTAATGTATTTTCCTTTCTCCTTTATTCTCCAAAGCCTCCTTGAATAAAATTAAGCTCCTGGGAAATTTTTATCTCACACATCCAGTCTTACTTCTACTCTGTTCACACTAAGAGAGATAAGTAGAAAGCAGAGCAGCAACCAGCAAGAAACATTGTCACAGCAGGAACTGGGCTGGGTTTTTTTTTTGTACTAGCCTTTTCTGAATCTTCATATTTTGCTTATGTGTGCTAACATACATTCCTTAGGAAAAATTTCTAGAGCTGGATTTTCCTTTCATAAAGACTTTAAGAGAAGAGCTTGAATCATGATTTACTGCAAAAAGAGATTGTCATATCTTGCATAGACTTACCTGATGCAAAAGTATTTCTCTGCTGCCTTCTGATTGATTCAATAGCCTGCGAGATAGCTCCAATTCCTGTTCCAGCTAGAATTTCAACAAAAGATAAAAGCATATGTCCAATGGGGCAGAAAATAACTTAAATTTGTGCCCCAATGGACCAATTTTATCCAATGGAGTCCAATTTAAAAAGAAAACAGCAGAAATTTTTTAGGAGAATTGTGCAGCTACTAGGAAAAGATAAATATCTTCCTATAAGCATATATGAATAGAACTATTAAAATAATGTTGATTACATAGTATAAAGTAAACCAGATCAGGCCTCATAGCCATCTGGGATCTAGTTACTTCCATCTCCATGGTGACTTTATTTAACTCTCTTCTCCTGGGGCCTAAATTCAACTCTAAAATAGGATTTTATATAAGACAGTCTCATGAGAACCTTTGCAATTCTACGTCTAAAATTTAATCTAAATTGTATTGCAAATTTTTCTTTAAACTGTAATAGATAACATCAAATTTATTAAATCAGTATAAAAACTTCAGGGACCTACTGATTCATGTAATTGATTATTTCTCATATTCTTTAATATTTATATGATATTCCTAAAACTTTTTAATTTCTAAATTCAAATAAAACACTGAAATTGTCATTAATAATACCAATATCAGATAAATATCCATGGAAAATGTGGCCATTTAGTATATTCTAAATATGTCTATTGTATTTCAACCTGAAAAATACAGTAAGATAGAACAAAGCCTAAGAAAAATTGAGCACTTCTAGGCTGTGCACCAGTGGCTCAACACCTATAATCCTAGCTATTCAGGAAGATAAGATCTGAAGAGTATGGTTCAAAGCCAGTCTAGAGTGCTAGCCTTGAACATGGAGGCTCAGGGACAATACCCAGGCCCTGAATTCAAACCCCAGGACTGGCAAAAAAAAAAAAAAGGCATTTCTATATGCTATCTTGGTTTGTATTCTGTAGCTATAAAGTTTTTCTATAACATAACGTTTTTGTATTTTTAAGATATTCTGGAGCACCAAGATTCATAATAACTATTATCATTTTATTTGATCAAACATTATCCTTAGAAACTGTCTCTGTGAGCCACGTGCTGAGAGCTAACACATGTCTTCCTAGCTAATCAGGAGGCTGAGCTCTGGAGGATGGAGATATGAACAGAGCAGAAATGCCTTTTGAGGCTCCATTTCCAAGTAACCAGCAAAATGAAGACTAGAAGCATAGCACAAGTGATAGAGCAACAGTGGTAAGCAAGAAAGAGTAGAAAGACCCTGAATTCAAGCTCTAGTAAAAACACAAAAAAAGAAAGGAAGAAAGAAAGGAAGGAAGGAGGGAGGGAGAAGGGAGGGAGGGAGGGAGGGAGGAAGGAAGGAAGGAAGGAAGGAAGGAAGGAAGGAAGGAAGGAAGGAAGGAAGGAAGGAAGGAA
>NW_012283122.1:0-1272 GCF_000151885.1 Dipodomys ordii
TTTTTTGGTCAGTTGTGGGGCTTGAACTCTGGGCTTGGGCGCTGTCCCTGCACTCTTCAGCTAAAGGCAAACGCTCTACCGCTTGAGCCACAGCACCGCTTCCAGTTTTCTAGTGGTTTATTGGAGATGAGTCTCACGGATGTTCCTGCCCGGGCTGGCTTTGAACCTCAATTCTTAGATCTCAGCCTGCTGAGTAGCTAGGGTTACAGGCATGAGCCACTGGTGCTTGGCCCCCCCTTTTTTTAATTTTATTGTCAAGGTGATGTACAGAGGGGTTACAGTTACATAAGGTAGTGAGTACATTTCTTGTCGAACTTGTTACCCTCTCCCTTATTTTCTCCCTTCCATTTTTGAATAGTTACTTGGAGATGAGAGTCTCATGAAGACTTTTCTGCCTGGGCTGGCTTTGAACTACAGTCCTCAGATCTCAGTCTCCTCAGTAGCTAAGGTTACAGGTGTGAGCCACCAGTGCCCAGCGGTTAAAAATCTTTAGTTATGACTATTAAAATTAAATTAAAGGAATCTTTAGCTATAATTTGCCTGTTTTTTCTCATAGTTAATTTTATGTTTTAAAGCTGTATTAATGAGCCAGATACACATTTATAATGGCTATAGCTTTCTGAAGTATTAACTCTTTCATCATTATGAAATAGTTTCCATTGATACTAGAAATAATAGAAACTAATAGTTTTTGTGTGATCTATTCTGATTATGTTAATATGGTCCCTCCAAATGTTTCCAGTTATTATTTTTTTCATTGTATTATACCTTCCCTCCCTAAACTAGATCTCACTATGTGGATAAACTAGAGCTCACTATGTGGATAAACTAGATCTCACTATGTGGATCAGGCTTATCTCAAACTCCTAGACTTAATTTCTCCTCTGCCTCTACTTCCCTGATAGCTGGGGCTGCAGTTCCTTACCACTGCATTGGCCTAATCCTTTTACTTTTCAGCTGATTTGATATCTTTGGGATTAGAAATATAGCTCAATGGTAAATTGGAAGCATAGTGTGCATGAGTCCTGACTTTGAGTCCCTGCACCACTAAAACAAATACATAAAAGGCAAAGTGAGTCTTGACCTTATATTAAAAATTATTTTAGGGAAAACAAGGACTTTGCAACTATTGTCATTGGAGGAAATTGGGTAAAGGGTACAAAAGAAGTTATGCTATTTTTCATTGTGACTCTTAGTGATTTCCAAGAGTGTTTATAACTGCTTATGGCTGAATTTTTTTTTTTTTTGTCGGTCGTGGGGCTTGAACTCTGG
>NW_012283123.1:0-1739 GCF_000151885.1 Dipodomys ordii
AAAGAAAAAAGCCGGAAGTGGCGCTGTGGCTCAAGTGGTAGAGCGCTAGCCTTGAGCTGAAGAGCTGAGGGACAGCGCCCAGGCCCAGAGTTCAGGACCCACGACCGGACCCAAAAAAAAAAAAAAGAAAGAAAGAAAGAAAGAAAGACGTTTGGAGATTTAGGTAGAGTGGCTTCCATTCAAAAAGCTAGCTGCTCTGGAGGGTGATTTTGGTAAGATGCATGTTCAAGGACAGCTGAGGCCAAAAGGTAAACTTCAGGTCAATGAATAAAACGTTCTGAGCAAAGTTATGCTCTATAATATCAGATAAGCCTGAAGCAAAATAGGAGTGTCCAGGTCCAGAGGCCATACCAGACGTAAACCTAGCCTCTGATTTAAAAATAGCAGGTTTGTGGCAGTTGCTAGTGTGAATAGAAGTCCTTTGGATCAGGAAGGACAAGAGGGGGCAGCTGAGTTCTGACTGAACCCTCTGCCTTGGGAAGTGCTTCCTTTTCCCACGCTGTGAGTCTCATTTCAACAATGCACAGAGCTGGGAGCTCTCTGCTTCCCAGACCAACACATCGCAAAAAAAAAAAAAAAAAATTGACTTTCCTGTTTTCGTATGGAAGGCAGTTTTTTTTTAAAATTATTGAGTTGCAGGATAGACCACATTGGTGAAACTAGATTATTGTGGGTCTCTATCAGAGGTAGGGATCATTCTCAATACTCTAAGGTCTCACGGCAACCACTTCTGATACCTATATTTCTCATCTCCTAGTGCTCCAAAGCAACAGCATAACTTCAACAACCCTCTAAGGCAGAGGTGGTAAGGGTGCTGTAATTTAATTCACCTGTATTGATGTCTGCGGGTGCAGGCTTCAAAACTGGGATGCAGTTAATTTGGGGGTGGGTGGGACATTTCTCACCTGGTGATGGATCTCCTTCTGTCCACTGTCTTCTCTCACATGGACTCCTCAGAGATCCCAAGCTTCTCTGGGTGCAAGGACTTCAGAGCAATGCTGTAATTCCCAGGGTGCCTCAGGGAAGAAGGAATGGATGAAGGAGGGGTGTGGGCGTGCTTGCATGATGACACTCCCCCTCTACTCAGGTTGCAGGACTGACAACATTATGCAGCTGGATTATTTTCAAACCTTCCACTTAAGGTTAGGGCTTTCACCTTACACGTATTTCAAGGTAAATGAGCTGTTCTCAGAACCAGGGTTCCTTTCAGTGGAAGAACTCAGCAAGACTGTGAATCATCAAGTCCTCCTGAGTGGAAAGAAAGAGTAAGGGATGGCTGTAGATGTTACCTTGAGGTGAGAAGCATTCTGGCACATAGATTTCTGTAGGAAATGTAGCTTGAATATATGAATATATTCTATTCGTTTTGGGTGAAAGAGCAATGCTATGATTGCCAGGATGCCTCAAAGAGGAAGGAAAGGGTAAAGGAAGGATAAGGTGTAGCTTTCTTTTGTTTTTATTTTTTTGTAGATCAAAACTTGAACTTGATACCTGACACTGCTTTCACTCATTGGTTAGTGCCCTAACATGCCTCCAGCCCCCATGGCCTTCTTTCTTACTGACCCTAAAAACATACACCTTTGTTACAGGACTGACAAAAGTGTGCATCTGAATTATTTCAGAGCCTGCCACCTAGGGATGGGCCTTCCATAGTTCACCCTCTTCTCTAACTTAGAGCTCTCTCAGAACCCAGGCACCTCCCATGCTAGGAACTCAGACCAAGATTGTGAATCAGCAAG
>NW_012283124.1:0-1653 GCF_000151885.1 Dipodomys ordii
GAAGAAGAAGAAGAAGAAGAAGAAGAAGAAGAAGAAGAAGAAGAAGAAGAAGAAGAAGAAGAAGAAGAAGAGGAGGAGGAGGAGGAGGAGGAGGAGGAGAAAGAGAGAAAAAGGAGGAATGGAGAGGAGAGGAGAGGGGAGGGGAGGAAAAGAGAGGGGAGGAGAGGAGGGGAGAGGAGAAAAGGAAAGGAAAGCCCATTCAGAGAGCAGAAGGTTTGCAGAGACTGAGAAACCCTCATTTGTATTTATCTGCACCATGCAATACTGCTGGTGATCACAGTTGTTTACAGCCTGGTAAAGGGGGCTAATTTCAGTGCAATCAGACAATGCATCTCAGACCTTACAGAGACACCACACCTTCTGTGAAATTCTGAACCCTAAAGCTGTGCTCAGGTCAGTGCTCTCAAACTTTAATGCAAATGACTCATTGGGGATTTTGTAAAAACGTAGATTCTGATTCAGCAGGTCTGGGTGGAGCTTGAGAGTGCATTTCCTGTCCTGTCCTTCCTTCCTTCCTTCCTTTCTTCCATCCTTCCTCCCTTCCTTCCTTCCTTCCCTCCCTCCCTTCCTCCCTCCCTCCTTCTTTCCTTCTTTCTTTCCTCCTCCTCCTTCTTGTTTTTTTGTTTTGTTTTGGTCAGCTATGGGGCTTGAACTCTGGGCTTGGGTGCTGTCCCTTAGCTCTTCAGCTCAAGGCAAGCTCTCTACCACTTGAACCACAGTGCCACTTTCAGTTTTCTGGTAGTTTATGGGAGATAAGAGTCTCATGGACTTTCCTTCCCTGTCTGGCTTTGAACTGTGATCCTCAGATCTCAGACTCCTGAGTAGCTAGGATTACAGCATGAGCCAGTGGTGCCCTGCTGCTGCTGCTGCTCCTCCTCCTCCTCCTTTTCCTCCTTCTTTTGTTGTTAGTCTTGGGGCTTGAACTCTGGGCCTGGGTGCTCTTCCTCAGCTCTTCAGCTCAAGGCTAGTGCTCTACCACTTGAATCACAGTGCCATTTCTGGTTTTCTGGTGGTTAATTAGAGATAAGAGTCTCATGGACTTTCCTGTCTGGGCTGGCTTTGAACTATGATCCTCAGATCTCAGCCTCCTGAGTAGCTAGGAATACAGGTGTGAGCCACCAGCTCCTCTTTCTTTTCTTCTCTAAGTTTGAACTCAGGGTGTTATGCTTGCTTGGTTGGTTTACTAGTTTGGCCTAGTGATCTATCACTTAGCTATACTTCAGCTCTTTGCTGATTATTTTGGAGATGGAGTCTTGAGAACAAATTCTGCCAGAGCTGGCTTTGAACCATGATTCTCTGTCTCTCAGTCTCCTGAATAACTAGGATTACAGACATGAGCCACTAGTTATACTTTTTTTCTCTTTTTCTCTTTGTCCTACCTTCCTTCTTATCTTCCTATTCTTTCTTTCTTCTTTCTCTTCTTCCTCTCTCTTCCCTCCCTCCCTCTTTCTTCCCCCTCCCTTCCTTCCTTCTTACCTTCCTTCTATTCTTTCTTCTTTCTTTCTCTTCTTCTCTCTTCCCTCCCTCCCTCTTTCTTCCCCCTCCCTTCCTTCCCTCCCTTCCTTCCCTCCCTTCCTTCCCTCCCTCCTTCCTTCCTTCCTTCCTTCCTCCCTCCCTCCCTCCCTCCCTTCCTTCCTTCCTTCCTCCCTCCCT
>NW_012283125.1:0-1455 GCF_000151885.1 Dipodomys ordii
CTCCCTCCCTTCTTCCTTCCTTCCTTCCTTCCTTCTTTCCTTCCTTCCTTCCTTCCTTCCTTCCTTCCTTCCTTCCTTCCTTCCTTCCTTCCCTCCTTCCTTCCTTCTTTCTCCCTCCCTCTCCCTCCTTCCCTTTCTGGTACTGGGACTTGAACTTAGGGCCTGAGTGTTGCCCTTCAGCTTTTTTGCTCAAGCCTAGTGCTCTACCACTTGAGCCAAAGCTCTACCCCCAGCTCTTTGATGGTTAATAGGAGATAAGAGTCTCATGGACTTTCCTGCCTGGACTGGCTTCAAACTGTGATCCTTAGAGTTCAGCCTCCTGAGTAGCTAGGATTACAGGAGTGAGCCATCAATGCCTAGCTTCTCTTTGTTTTTAAGAGGAGGTCTTACTATGTAGCCAAGGGTAGTCTGGAATTTCCTATGTTGTCCAGGCTGACCTTGAGTTCACCATTCTTGCTGGGATTACAGGCATGCATTCCCATACTCAGCTTCTATATTCAACTTTTGGGGGCAGCAGTATGTTTTTTTTTCTCATAGCAGCTGTGCCATTTACGCATCGTTGTCCCGCTAAGACATAAGCGTTCCAGTTTCTCTCCATTCTAATAGTTTTTTTTTTTTTTTTTTCCAGGGCTGAGGACCGAACCCAGGGCCTTGTGCGCGCCGGGCGGGCGCTCTTCCGCTGGGCTAAACCCCCAGCTCCTCTAATAGTTGTTATTCTCTTTCATGTATGTTTTTGTTTGTGATAGTAGAAATATTCTAATGGGTATGAGGTGATATTTCACTGTAGTTTTGTTTTGTATTTTCCTAATCAGTGTTCATGTTCAATTTCTATTCATATGCTAACATGGATATAAAAAGGTGCATGTTTCTATGTCTTCTTTAGAGAAAAGTTTATTCAAGTCCTTTGCCCATTTTTTTTTCAATTAGGGTAGTTTTTTTTTTTGTATGTGTTTAGTTCTGTTTTGTTTTTGTTGTTGTTGAGTTTTAGTTCTCTGTATATTTTGGAAATAAATCAGTCCTTCATCTTATAGTTGTTTTCAAAACGTTTTGTTCCTTACTGTGAGTTACCTTTTTACTCTCTTAATTATGTCCTTCCATGGAAAAACGTTCCTAATTTTCATAAAGTTCATATTGTTGATTTTTTCTTTTATTGTCTGGGCCTTTCATGTCATATCCAAGGAATCAATGCCAAATCCAATACAGGAAGGTTTTCTTCTAAGAATATTACAGTTTAAGGTCTTATATGTAGGTCTTCAAGCCATTTTGAGTTACTTTTTTTTTTCTTGTCGGTTGTGGGGCTTGAACTCTGGGCCTGGGTGCTGTCCCTCAGCTCTTCAGCTCAAGGCGAGCGCTCTACCACTTCCGGTTTTCTGGTGGTTTATTGGAGATAGGAGTCTCACGGTCTCTCCTGCCCGGGCTGGCTTTGAACTGCGATCCTCAGATCTCAGCCTCCTG
>NW_012283126.1:0-2563 GCF_000151885.1 Dipodomys ordii
ACTTTGTCATATCTTGTTGCTTATTGAATTGAACATCCACATATCAGGGAGACCATGTGCCATTTGTCTCTCTGATCTTGGCTTATTTAGCTCAACATGATTTGTTCTAGTTCCATTCATTTCCCTGTGAATTGTTTTGTCCTTTCTAATGGCTGCGTACTATTCCATTTTATGTAGCTACCACAATTTATGGATCCATTCATCTGTAGTGGGGCATCTGGGTTGTTTTCATATCTTGGCTATTATGAACAGTGCTACAATAAAGATGGAGGTGCATGTGTCCTTGTATACTGGTTCCTGTTGCTCAAGTTAGATGCCTAGGAGTGGTATGGCTGGGTCGTATGGAAAGTCTATATTTATCTTTCTGAGGACCCACCAGACTGCTTTCCACAGTGGTTGTATTAGTGTACATTCCCACCAGCAATGCAATAGGATTCCTCTTTCTCCGCATCCCCTCCAGTATTTGTCGTTGGCAGACTTGAGGATGTGGGACATTCTGACTGGGGTAAGGTGGTATCTCAGGGTTGTCTTTATTTGCACTTCCCTTACAGCCAGGGATGGTGAACATTTCCTCACGTGTTTCTTTGCCATTTTTATCCCTTCTTCTAAGAAGTCTCTCTTTAGCTCCCTTGCCCATTTAAGGACTGGCTTGTTAGATTTGGGAGGGATTCATTTCTTGAGTTACCTGTATATAATGGAAATACCAGCATCCTCTTGAGAGGGCTCAATATTATTATTTTGGGTTTTCCAGGTTATTGATGACATCATTGCGAGCCAAGAAGAGGAGGAAAAGAATAAGAAGAAAAAGCAGAAACAGGGAAAGGAAAGGAAAGACAAGAAAAAAGAGAAGGCACAGAAAGCAACAAAGGAAAAAGCTAAGGTAAAGAATTTGTATGGAATTTTAGAAATCTGATCTTTTCTTTCTGTTGTTCTTTGATTGGCATTCAGTCAGTGGGATAATCTAAAATCCATTGAGATTATAGTTGCTTGTTTCCTAAGAAAACTGTTCCAGCTGCTACAAGATTGTCACTTTGTTTTATGTTGATTGACATTTATTTGCTCTCTTTTCTATGACTTATAAGTATATAGTGAGATGAGTGTTTCTAACAACTCAAATACTTCACATAGCTTTGAATTTTTATTCCTCCAAGTAAGTCACCCAGTTGTCTGTCCTCAGGAGTAGCATGAGGGCAGAATGTTCACCCAACCGAGGAACCACTGAGACGTCAAAATAATCACACCTGATTCGCCCCAAATATCGAAATTGACATGTATCACTAGCATCGACATCTTGGGTGTATTTTAACAGAAGCAGCATTTGTTTCTTCCTACCCCCCCAAGAAGTAAGACATCAAGCAGAGAGACGTGCAGCCAGGCGTTGGAGGCTGGACGTGGGGCTGAACGTGGGCATGGGTGGTGTGCCGCGTGCTCTTGTCCTGGTGCAGTCATTGGGGGCTCCAGCTATCATCAGCTCCTTTACAAGCAATGGAGTTTGGGCTCCAAAGTAGCGCCGCCTTAAAATGCAACAGCCTTTAGAGTTTAGGTCCCGCTTCACAGCTGACCGAAGTGTGACAGAATCAGCTCCTCAGTGCACCCCCACGGTTACAGTTCCCCTGTGAGTCTGATCTGAACTACTTCCAGAATGGGTCCCTCAAAGTCATGTCTGCTGCAACCCCGTTTCTAGAAGCCTGAGACCTAGCTCTGGCCAGGTAGCAGTGGCCATGCCCTTACATTCCGAAACGCAGTTCCAGCCAGCGCTGAGACGGAGATGCGTGTGGGGGAGAAGCTCCAGGCCGGTGACTGCTGGGCGGTGCCGGGGCTGTGCTGCAGTGAGAAGGGAGGAGGCCGTACGATGGAGGATCAGACTTCCAACCCCCCAAGGGAAGGCTGATATTCACCATCAGCCAGCAGAACTCAGAGTCCACAGCAGAGCAAGGACACAGACGGTGAGAAAACCAACTTCCTGGACAACCCAGCGGCAGGACCGTATCTGGACAGCGAGGGGTGAGGCCCCTGCTCTGTGAGGACTGCAGAGCAGCTTCAGCTGCATGCCTTTCCCGGATCAAGACATCTCGTTGCTGTTCCCTGCGTGAACGCACAAGGGCTCCCAGGGGCCCTTTGTGGCTCAACTCAAGCCAGCGGTGACAGATCCTGCTAAGCCCCTTCAAGGCCACTTGGGACCAAGGGTTCCATCCCCGCGGCCCAGCGTGTCAGTGCTGGCAGCCCAGGTCCTTAGCATTTAAAGGTACGCTCAAGAACAGAACCCAGCCTTCCGGTCTAGCACCTGGGTCACCTCCACAGGCTTCTCCTCGTGTCCAGGCTCCCTGCAGGATTTGCCCACAGCCCTCTTGCAATTGCTTAAGTTCAGCTTCTCTTCTGCCCAGAGCATCCCCTGCCCTCCCTGGAGGATGACCGCTCTTAGACCTGCCTAGGTACTCACCTGAATGTTCCCAGGGGACCCTACCCAGAGACCACCGGTGCACATGTGTCACACGTGTCTATGCTGGGGCTTAAACTCAGGGCCTGGGCTCTGTCCCTGACCTTCTTTTTGCTCAAGGCTAGT
>NW_012283127.1:0-1211 GCF_000151885.1 Dipodomys ordii
CGAACCCAGGGCCTCATACATGCAAGGCAAGCGCTCTACCACTGAGCCATCTTCCCAGCCCCCCTCTCTTTCTTTCTTCCTTCCTTTTTTTCAGTCACTGGAGCTTGAACTCAGGGCCTGAGCACTGTCCCTGAGCTCTTTCACTGAAGGTGCTTCACCACTTTGAACCACAGCACCACTTCTGGGGTTTTTTTTGGGTGGCTTATTGGAGATAAGAGTCTCATGGACTTTCCTGCCCAGGCTGGCTTTGAACCATGACCCTCAGCTCTCAGCCTCTTGAGTAGCTAGGATGACAGCTGTGAGCCACTAGCGGCCAGCTATGTGGACATTTTCTTTATCCACTCATGGGTTCTGTGAGTGCCCAGGCTGACCCCGCAGCCTGGCTGAGTGGACGGTGCGGTGATGAACACGGGGGCGCAGGCCTGTATGGTGTGGCTTCCACCCCTTTGGGTACATATCTAGAAGCATATGGCGGTTTTACGTTCTGTGACTTCCACAGAGACTGCACGCAGCATTTCCATTCCCACCAGCAGTGCTGCCTGGGGTGTGCAGGCTCCCGGGAAGATGGAGTTGCAGCGCTGTTCTGATTTGCATTTTGCAAGCTGTTTCTGCATGTAGTCCCTCTTTGGATCATAGGGCCCCGAATTGTGCTGTCTGTGGAATTAGCACCTCATTCGGCATGAATGGCAAGGCATGTGCATTTAGCCCCTGGTCTTGGTGGCTAGCTACCTGGGTAACTGGCCACAGGTTCTTTGGACCTGCGCTTGCTCTGTCGACCTCAGCCACGTTTGGTCCTTGGCCCTCCACTCGGTCCGCACGAGGCTCTGCTGGCGTGGTGTTCTGTGGCTGTTTGCCAGTCTATACCGCATCAAGCAGGGGCTGAGGGTGGCCAGGCCTGGGCCAGCTCAGGAGCCGCAGGTGTCTGTGAGGACCGGCCTGGGCGTGGGGCCCTGTGAGGGGTGGGCCCTGCTGCCCCCCTGTAGTCACAGCCTTGTGACTCACGTTGCTCCAACTTGGGAGAGCTGGCCTCTCTACCTGCTGGAACAAGACTCACAGGTGGTAGGGCTGGGAAGGTGGCTCAGTGGTAGAGCGCTTGCCTGGCATGCATGAGGCCCTGGGTTCGACTCCTCAGCACCACATAAGCAGAAAAAGCCAGAAGTGGCGCTGTGGCTCAGGTGGTAGAGCGCTGGCCTTGAGCTGAAGAGCTGAGG
>NW_012283128.1:0-2033 GCF_000151885.1 Dipodomys ordii
GCTGTCCGCGGTGCTGACCGTGTGCAGCCCGCCCGAGGGCACTGGCCCCGGGGAGCGCGGACCCTGATCCTGCGCCGGCCGCGCGGGGCTGCACCGCCCGCACCTGTGCGGTCCTGGGTTCAGAAGTCACGCAATGGTGGCTCGCGGGGGAGACGGCTTCCGATCCTCGGCCGGTGAAACGGGAAATGTTTTTTTTAAAGTTCCCTTTCCCGGGGCGGGTGGAAAAGATGGGATGACGCCGGGCCATACGCGTCACCAAGTCCCATGCCCTTTACCCACGCGCTCTCCGCTCTCCAGGGTGGTGTGGGGCATCTTCTAGCTATTATTGGTTATTGATTGATTGATTTTTCTTTTCTTTTTTCCTTTCTTTCTTTTTGTGCTGATCCTGGGGCTCGAATTCAGGACCTGGGCTCTGCCACTTGAGCCACAGTGCCACTTTCGGATTTTTTTTTTGGTAGTTAATTGGAGATAATAGTCTCTCCGACTTTTTTGCCCGGGCTAGCTTTGAATCTGAATCTTCAGATATCAGCCTCCTGAGTAGCTAGGATAACAGGCATGAGCCACCTATGCCCAACTTGTCTCATTATTGTTTTCATCTGCATTTTTAAATGTTGCCTTAAACACAAAACTTTATTGATAAAATACATGTCTTAGATTAACACGTGTAAACAATACAAAATTATAGCTTTCTTATGATTATAATTATGATTATACATAGACAAAGGTGATTATGACCACCAGTTTAAGTAATGAATACTCATACTTCAATCTAGGTAGCAAGATGAAATTGACAACAGTTTTCTTTCTACAAGCTCTAATACTCATTTGACCTCCTTAAAATGATCCAGTCTCAATAGAACATCAATCACTGTTGAGCATCTGTGAAATTCATTGTTCCAAAATGGCAGCTTAAAGGATCTCTTTGCCATATAAGCACATTGAAAACCAAAAATTTATAAAATATACTGTTCCTATGTGCAAACTAAAAAAAAAATCACATAAATGTCATTTGGGACAGATCACAAATTAGAGTTTGGTTAGTACTTTCAGGATTTTGACTTTCACCACAAAATCATTCTGATTTGCTGAATTTTTTTCCTGGATGATGGAAGCCCTTCACTTTTTATGTTGTCATTTATATTTTCAAAAAGGGTAAGGATATTAAGCAGAATCTCTCTATCCCATTCTTTATTAAAGAGTGAAATCAATTCTGATGGCACTTTACAACTGACTAGCTCTCTTGTCATGGCTGGATTTTCAGTGAAATTTATCGTTAACTTCACAATTTGTATCTTGGTGAAGTGATTTCCCAGGAATAACAAAGCAAAAAAGTCTGTTCATTCAGGGTGCTAAAAAGGGCCTTAGCCTCTAGGCCACCTCCACTCTGAGATTCTACGTGGGCCTCCTTCTTTACACCTGGACTGCTCTTGAGAAAAATATGGAACACTTCATGAATTTGCGTGTCATCCTTGCGCAGGGGCCATGCTAATCTTCTCTGTATCATTCTAATTTTAGTATATGTGCTGCCGAAGCGAGCACTCATCTGCATTTTTATGATGCCCAATGGTTTGTATCCAATATTGTTTGTTAGTTTGTAGTTTTTTTTTTAATTAGTTTTCTTTTGTAGGCAGGAATTCCTGGGATAGGAACTCACTATGTCTGTGGTGTAAGGCACCATCAGCCCTGTCCTGAGTTGTTGCCACAGTCTCCTAACTGCCCCTTCTGCCTCCACAGTCTCACTCCTGAATTCTAACCTAAACACAGCAGCCAGAATTTTACTCATAAAACAACAATTCAAACCAAGTGTCCCATGGCTCACACCTGTAATCCTAGTTACTCAGGAGGCTGAGATCTGAGAATTGCAGTTTGAGAAAACTTGGCAAGAAAGTCTATGAGACTCTTTTCTTGCATTAACCACCAAAAAAAAAGTTGGTAGTAGGGCTGGGAAGGTGGCTCAGTGGTAGAGCGCTTGCCTTGCATGCATGAGGCCCTGGGTTCGATTCCTCAGCACCACATAAGCAGAAAAAAAGCCA
>NW_012283129.1:0-2470 GCF_000151885.1 Dipodomys ordii
AATACATATCTTAGGGTTCATTTCCCTAACATCACCTTATCTGACCTTTTCTGCATTAAGTTATTTTTAAATTGACTTTTAGAAAGACAGTATAACAATTTATACTTTCCATTAAACTTGATTTACAATATCCTTGCCTATCTTAAATATTATATTTTATATAATGCTATAGGAAAAAATAAATCAAATTTTTGATTTTAAAATAATAAGAACAAACGTTTTTCATATGTCTAGGAGCCAATATGTAATTTGTCTTTTGGGAAGAATATTTCCATGTCATTTGCCAATTGGTCTACTAGATTCTTTGGGATATTAATTTTTGAAATGAGTGACGTAGAGATTCTCCATTAGTTGCATGTTAAAAACTTTTCCTATATGATGTTTGTGTTTTAGTATTATATATGACACTATATTTATGTAAGTAATCTGTTTTTTCTTCATTTTTCCTTACCTCCTCTCCTTTTCCCTACCCTGTTCTCTACTCCCCTCTTTTCCTCTTCCTTAACTTTGCCCTTCTCTCCTCTTCTTTCTTCATTGTCCTCTCTTTCCCTTCCTTTCCCTAAACACTTAGAAATCAGATGAGTTGTACTCACAAACTTATATGCTTAATTGAAAGCCTATCGTACAACTACTTAAAGATAATAATATATATTTTAAAAAGATTCCAGAAATTTATGACATCCACTTCAATTCTTTTCTACCTAGACTGTAGGCTGAATTCTTTGGATCTCTGGTTTATTGAGGGTTTGGGCAATTAGAGACATAGGCAGATTTCAGCATAGAAGACAACATAGACTGGAATATGGATTCCTTGGGCTCCTTCTTGCTTTTCTGGTGCTGGTAAATGCTGAGCTCCTCCATAGCTCCCTGGTTCCAACTCTGCCTGGATGCTGGAAACCTTTTCTTCCCTCATTCATTTAGGCTGAAGGAGAGCAAGGCTTCCTGCTGTTACTTGTTCCTGGGTGCTACAATATCCTTTGTTGGTTGCCTTAATTCTGCCCTGATTTTGGCTTTGTAAATGCCTCTTCAGCAAATTCTGTCAGTAAAACTCTTTCAAATGCACAGTCTATTTCTTACTGAGCTCCTGACTGAAACAATACTTATTTTTTTTTAATCTTCTCTCCTCTAGCTTCAGAAGCTTCTGAAGTTTCTGAAAGCATTCTGAAGGAAAGTATGACATATTGTCCTTATGTTGTGGTAGAGATTAACTTTTTAAAATCAAATCCTTGGGTGTAGGGATGAATATATTGATTGAAAATATTTTACAATCTATGAAGGTCTGTGTTATTTTAAGAGGAAGCAAGGTACTAGTTTCAATTGTATTTCTCTTCATCTACTACAGACTTTTGGGGCATTATAATAAATATTTCAATATTGGTAATAAAACAAACATCTTTTAGTATTAACACGTCATTTATAACAGATATTATAGTTCATGGTAAACAATGCTCACATTGACATTTTGTGGACAAAACCTTAGCCTCCTGCCTGAAGTTTGTTGTATGTTTATAGTTAGTTACAAACCATTGCTAAATTTCCTGATTTGCCATCATATATAAAGGATTTAGCACAAGGACAGTTGAAGTTAGGAGTTCAATTATCACAACTGATGAAGGGAAATAGCATCTTAGCCAGAATATCTGGTTCTTCTTTATTCACAATGGCTGCAGAAATCATGTTAAAGATTCATTTTCCAAAAATAATTTTCACAGAAGAGTTTGAAATGTTACCATTCAAGAGCATTCCTTTTGTGTAAAAGCATCACAGAATCATCTTGTTTCACATCACCTGGAATAAATTGGACGTGCGCTTGGACCCTGTAGGTATAGAAGTCATTAAGCCTGGAAGCACAGTTTCAGAAATAGTTTTGGCAAGCAATAAATCTAGAGTTTATTGGTGACAGACTTTAGCAGCTTTATCTCTGTGATATTTCCCTGGGGAAATATATGTTTTATCCTGAGAGGTATCTCTGGAGTCAGGAAAATTTAGGTTTGAATCCTGATTCTGACATCTGTATGACCTTAGTCAAATTATTTAATAATTCTCAGCATTAGTTTTCCTGTAAAATACAAATAATAGTGCCCCTCTTAAAGGATTAATAAGAAAATGAAATTAGAAAATAGAAAGTATTCAAGACAATACCTTGTACTTAGTATGAGTGTTACAACACCCCAACATTTTAGTACTTGACTTTAAAAAACTGTAAGAGGAAAAGTGTGAGTGATTGGGGTGGGGAACACAATTGAAATATAGTATGTATGCATGAAAATAGCATAATGAGGGCTGGGGAAGTGGCTCAGTGGTAGAGTGCTTGCCTTGCATGCATGAGGCCCTGGGTTTGATTCTTCAGCACCACATAAGCAGAAAAAGAAGTAGTGCTGTGGCTCAACTGGTAGAGTGTTAGCCTTGAGCTGAAGAGCTGAGGGACAGCACCCAGGCCCAGAGTTCAGGCCCCATGACTGACCAAAAA
>NW_012283130.1:0-3930 GCF_000151885.1 Dipodomys ordii
AAAAAAAAAAAAAGCAGAAAAGTTAGGTAAGTGATCAGCAAGATCACTTGGAAGATAAAGATTATGTGGGGCAAATGCATGGAAATGACAAGAAGGAAGAGTGTAAACTTGCATAATTTTAAGAGCCTACTAATGTATTTTATAAAAGGCACTATTATACCATAGTATTTCTACTTAATTGGCTGTATTTTAAACAAGAATAACACCTTTGCTTCACAGTACTATTTTTTAATATACCAAGATTATATTCTTCAACTATTTAAGCTGAATGGAATAACAGATGTTAACTTTATTTCTTCAAAATTCTTTTATGGGTACATAAACAAAATATTTTGAAAACCAATGCTTCATATACATTAGTTTTAGTCTTGTGATAGAGTTAGTATCATTTCCTTTTAATGAATGAGAAAACTAAAGCATAGAAAAGTCACATATTTCTTTTCTTTTTTTTGGGGGGGGTCCGGTCGTGGGGCCTGAACTCTGGGCCTGGGCACTGTCCCTCAGCTTTTCAGCTCAAGGCTAACACTCTACCACTTGAGCCACAGCGCCACTTCCAGCTTTTTTCTTTTTTTGCTTATGTGGTGCTGAGAAATAGAACCCAGGGCCTCATGCATGCAAGGCAAGCGCTCTACCACTGAGCCACCTTCCCAGCCCCAGAAGTCACATATTTCATCTAAGGTGACTATGCTACATTGGCTCCAAGACTATAATACAAAAACCATTCCTCAAGAATGGCACTAAGTAAAAGGAAGTCATAGCCACTCAGTAAAAGAATTAGTAAGCAGTCGAAAGGTAGTCAGAAATTCATTAGTAAAACATAAAGACATTACTAAAAATGACCCTTAAGGTACTCTCTGAGCTTTAGTAACTAATATAAACTTCAATTTTTCTCATCATTCTGGAATGCTTAATTTCTATCATCACTACTGTCTTTCTAATAAAAATATTCCCTACAAAAATTGATCCTACATTCTTATCATCATAATCTTGGCATGGGAGGGCAGACATTTGGAGAATCCTAGCTCCAGGTCATCCTCAGTAACAACTCAAGATCCTATCTAAGTAATAAGCAAAAAAGGGCTGGGGATGTGGCACAAGTGGTAGGTCAACTGCCTAGCAAGCACAAGGTCTTGAGTTAAAAGCTCAGTATTGTCTCTCAAAATGGATTGAGCAGTTTATAAAAGATGAAATGAAAAGGAAAGAGCTTAGCTGGGCACTGATGGCAGATGCCTGTAATCTTAGCTACTCAGAAGGCTGAGCTCTGAGGATCCAGGCTTGAAGCCAACTCAGGCAGACAAATCTGAGCAACTCTTATCTGTAATTAACCAGCAAAAACCCCAAAGTAGGGGTATTGCTCAAGTGGCAGAGTGCCAGTTTCAAGAAAAAATTAAAATCCAAGCAATCATTCAAGGCCCTGAATTCAAGTCCCATTACTAGCACACAACAAAGTAACTGTTCTTGGACTAAAGATGTTAAAAATAAATGAATTTTTAAAATGTGTTTATCCTTAATCTAATAAAGAATATAAATTATAGGATGAATAAACTGAAAATACTTTATTCCTGAATCTGTTACATGGTTCACTTTATTGTTAAACAACAAAAACTGTTTCATGGTGCTATAGTATGTGCAAGTTGTTCCAGCATGAAATCTGGCTCTTAGGAGGTCACCTCATCAACTTGTACACAGTTTTCTAGGAAACCAATACACAAATAACCCTAATGAGAAAAAAGATAGGTATGTTTATTAACTTAAACATCTGGCTACTCAGTTCTAACGTGGACAAAAAACTTTATTAGTATATAAAAAGCAGAGTATCAATGACAGCACCAGGTCAAAAGGTATAAATACACTGGGAATCATTTCATATATATGAAATTTAATCTTTACTGAATAACTGCCATATGCCCAGTCATTTCATCCTGGCGAGACTTCCATGAAATAGTTTGTAAGGCTAGGGAAATTGAGGTTTGGGGAGACTAACGACTTGCTCACAGCACAAAAATAAAAGTTGAGAGGGGAATTAAGTTCCATCTATCTTAAAGCTGAGGTATGCTCTTTCTAAATGTCAAGCTAAACCTGAGGCAGAACCATGTAAAAGTGCCATTCACCTCCCAGTCACACCAGTAAGGAAAATTAGCTTCACTTAAGCCAACCAGTACATATGCTGAGTCTCTGAATAAAATGTACTAACAGTTGTGCCATTTTGAAAGTAATCCAAACCTAGTGGACATTTGTGTATCACTGTTTTAACCTACTGAAAGAGAGACTGCCCTAACAATCCTTTTAATGTTCATTATTTTACCCTCCCTAGGTGGGACTGGAGGAACTACCGGACCTCTTTAAATGGCTGGTAAATACCTGGTAAATACCATCTTATATTGTCCTAATGGGAAGGGGGGGGAATATTCATCTATATTCTGAGAAGTAACTATACAGCTGCTTCACTCAAGAAAAAAAGCCCCATTAAATATCTAACATCGAACTCAAGACAAAATGTTACTACCGCAGACAAATATAAGAAAGTGGGAAGGGTTTTTAAAGCTTCCAGAAAGCCTATAAGATCTGGGTGGCAGGACACACACACACACACACACACACACACACACACACACAACACTAAAGCGGGTCTGTGTGGGGAGAAACACACACACTACTAAAGAGGGTCTGGGTCAGGAGAACACACGAACACACACACGAACACACAGACACAGACAGACACAGACAGACACACAGACAGACACAGACAGACAGACAGAGACACACACACACACACAAGGTTCTGAGGGTCCTGCAGGGCGCCTCCATATGCGGAACTCTCGCCCAATCCCAGCGCAGGCTGAAATCCCATGACCGCCAGGGAGCCTGTTTGGAGAAAAGTAGACAGGGAGCCCGCAAGCTGGGTTGGCAGAGGACGCTGGAACCTGGCTGCTCGGGGAGAAAATGTCTCCTTGGCAGCTGCAGCCACCGTCTTGTGGTCTGTCTTCCCAGGGCTGGCTTGCGAGCGAGGTGTGCCACTGGCATCTCCCTCTTGCCCCCACCCCTTTTCCTTCTCGACTCCAGCACTCTGCAGACATTCCACAGCCGGCCAAAGAAGCCACACCGCCTAGCCAAGAAAAGGGGCAATTCCTCCCGAGCAGGGGAGCGGGGGTCGGCAGGGCTGGCCTTGGAGTGACAGCCACCTGGGCGTCGGCCGCCCACCCTGCAGGGCGCGGCCGTGGGCTCCCAGGGCCTGGAGTATGTCTCCCCGCCCCCTCCCCCCAGCCCGCACACGTTCCACTCCAGCCCTTGGCTTCCCAAGCCGCTGGCTGCTTCCCAGCCCTGGGAGTCCCGCACTCCACCTAGAGCCGTCCGCTTCTACTCATCCCGACCCCGGATCCGGGGGCAGCAAGGCGATGATGGCACCAGCAGCCGCCGCCAAGTGGCTTCCAAAAGGAACCATGTTAACCTTGCAACGCACACATCTGCCCACATGCCCTCTGCCATGTCACTGCCCGGCCAAGCCCGCCAGCCTCCCGGCCCCAGACGATGCTGCCCTGCCCTGCCCTGCCCAGCCCGCATCCTCCTCCCAGGTCCCTCCACCTCTGGATCCCTACACCCTCGTTTCCCCCCCCCTACCCCCCACCCCACCTCCACCCCCGAAATCAAGCCCAGAAAAGGAGAGATGGGATTTTCCTTAAGCAAATACAGCTACCTGGATCAAATTCGGGGATCCGAGCTTGGTATTCAGCTCCGACTCTCATCCCAACATCTGCAAAGCAATGCCAAAAATAAAATAAAAATAACAATAAGAGAAGCGAAGAAGAGAAGGGGAGGAAATAGAAAAAAATGTTTCCAGAAAAGGAAGAGACACTTAATAAAAAAAAATCTATGTGTGTATATTTAAAAACGCTGCGGGGAGCGGAGGAGCGGCGGTGGCTGGGGAGGTGG
>NW_012283131.1:0-2298 GCF_000151885.1 Dipodomys ordii
TAATCCTAGCTACTCAGGAGGCTGAGATCTGAGGATCGTGGTTCAAAGCCAGCCCAGGCAGAAAAGCCCATGAGACTCTTATCTCCAATGAACCACCAGAAAACCGGAAGTGGTGCTGTGGGTCAAGTGGTGGAGTACCCGCCTTGAGCTGAAGAGCTCAAGAGTTCAAGCCCCACAACCAACCAAAAAAAGGCAGACCAGAGGGAGGGTGAGTTATGCTTAAGGGGGACTAGAAAGTGGAAAAAGAAGAAATCAGGACTTAGAGTTAATTAGTCTCAGTAAGTCATAACACAGGGGGTGGGTAGGGAAGAGCATCAGAGCAGACAGAATCTCCAAAGTTCACGCCTACCCTCCCAGACTCTAAGGTAAGGACATACCTGAGGCTGAGGAAGCTTCCTGCCTCTGCCCGCTCAGGCGTCCGTTCCTCAGGAAAGTCCCAGGAAGCTGCTTCTCTCCCTTCTTCTTCCTCATCTCCACCCTCACCACACAGCTGTCCAGCCAAAAGAGGTACAAGTCCCAGAGCCTGCAGCCTGCCTAGGGCCCCAGTGTCGTAAAGGAAGCCCACAAGGGCGGCCACAACGCGTGGATGCCAGGCGCTGGCACGAGGGTCCCGCAGCAGACCCATCAGCAGCTCTAAACCTCCAGCATCCCGCAGCCGGGCCCGGTTGATGGCCTCCCGACACAGGAGACATACAGCTCGCACCAAAGGCTGCTGGGAAGCTGGATTGGCCCCAGTAGGGCTCCGGCGCCGTCGGAGTTCACCAAGTAACACCTCCACCCCACCGGCATTGCCCAAAGCAGGCCGTACTAGGCCCTGGGCACACAGGTTGGCAAGGATCAAGATCGCTGCCTCACGTATTGCCCGTTTGGGATGAGAAGCCAGGTTGACAAGGGGACCCAGTCCTCCACCCAGGCTGAGCTGCTCGGCACAGGCCCGTGAACAACCTCGGCTGAGTTCCAAGAGGGCGCGGACCAGGCCCCAGGTCAGGGCAGGATCCGGAGCAGCAGCCAGGAGTTCAGCCAGTGGGCGGATGGCTCCTTGCTGTGCCAGGGCCAGGCGGTGCTGGGGGGAGTCTGCCAGGTTGCGGAGGGCACGCACCACACTCTGCAGGCATTGTGAGTCCTGGCAGGCTGTCAGACTCTCAACGAGTAAGGGAACAGCACCTGGAGAGGAAAGGGAAGGACAGAGAGTAAGCAAGGGCATACCGAAGCCCTCCTCCCATCTCAAGCCCATGCTCATGGCCTTCTTACCTGCAGAGTGGATGTCCCCACAGCTCTCGGGTTCTATGGCTAAGTTCCCCAGTGCACGAGCAGTTCGATTCTGGATGCTGTCTGTCTTCACACACTGAAGAATGGTCACTGCAAGAGGAGTTTAGTCTCTTAAGGGTTCTAAACCCCCCCCCTGCTTATAAATCACCTCAAGAATATACCTAGAGGGGCAGGAATGGCTTTCAGAAAATGCTAACCTGTGAGCAGGGTCTAGCTGCTCAGCAGGTGGGTGATTTGCTAGAAGGATGATAGGCAGGGATGTTAACCAGGAATTGGAGGCAGTCTTTGCAAAAACTTTGCAAAAGGGAATGCCTCCTCGGACCTTAGGAAGGGCCTCAAATGCCTGACCAAGGGGTAAAGAGTTAAATGTGAAAGCACACAGGGTTTTTGTTTGCATTTGTTTTTGTTTTTGCCGGTCTTGGGGTTTGAACTCTGGACCTGGGAACTGTCCCATTTGCTCAAGATAAGCACTCTACCACTTGAGCCACAGCACTACTTACAGTTTTGGGGTTTTTTTGAGTAGTTTATTGGAAATAAGAGTTTCATGGAGTTTCCTGCCCAGGTTGGCTTCAAACCTTGACCCTCAGATCTCAGCCTCCTGAGTAGCTAGGATTACAGGCACGAGCCACCAGTGCCTGGTTCACATGGGGCTTTAAAAAGGGAATAAGGCCAGGGCCAGATGCAGGTGGCTCACACCTGTAATTCTAGCTACTTGGGAGGCTGAGATCTGATTATCTCACTTTGAAGCCAACCGAGGCAGAAATGTCCATGGGACTCTTATCTCCCATTAAAAAAAATTTTTTTTTAAATTGGAAGAGGAGATATGGCTCAAGTGTAGAGCATCAACCTTGAGCAAAAAAGCCAAGTGAAAGCCTGAGGCCCTGAGTTCAAGCCCCATTATAGACACACACACACACACACACACACACACACACGAATGAGGTCGATTAAACACAAGTAAAACCATAATTTAAAGCCAGGTCTCAATAGTTCATACCTATAATCCTAGCTACTCAGGAGGCTGAGATC
>NW_012283132.1:0-2437 GCF_000151885.1 Dipodomys ordii
CTTTTTTCTTTTTGCTTATGTGGTGCTGAGGAATCGAACCCAGGGCCTCATGCATGCAAGGCAAGCGCTCTACCACTGAGCCACCTTCCCAGCCCCTGTTTTTGTTTTTGTTTTTAACTATTGCCAGCTACCATAATCTATATGAATATGGGCTGGACATAACTCACATACATATGGATTACATATAGATACCTATATATTTCCTGAATTAAAAAACCACCATGTGAATGATGAATTTTCCCTTGAGGGAAAAAAATATTGAAAGTGCCTTGCATGGTATGAACTTTCCACATGGCCCTAATACCAGACTTGGCCTACAATATGTTGGAATGCAGTTAATACACTGTGCTTCTGTTTCCTAGCAGATCCGTGACTCAGAATCCTATGTGTCAGTCTGTCTCAACTTGCCTAAAGGACCTAAGGACAAGGAAGGATCACTGGTGAATGTGTGAATTTGGGCTAAATATCCTGGTCTAACTTGAACAGCAGCTTGTGTTTTAAACTCTAAGCCAGCTCTTTGAATCTTCTGTCAAAACAATCTTCCCCCAAAACAAAACAAGTCGTATTTTAAGGAGTAAGAGTCCCACTCTAGAACATACATGAAAAATAAATTTTAATCTAGACTGAGAATTAGGAAGACTGGGTTTCATTTCTGACTTACTCACTTTGAATAGAGTGGCTAACTGTCCTTATCTGTTATCAAATGGGGAAAATACAGTCTAGTTCATAGCAATACGGGAAAGTTTTAGATTCTATGGAAAATGAAAATGTTGCTTGAAACTTTGTGTGAACAATGAGACTTAAGAGTATTCCAGGCACTTTTGAAGCTTAACTGGTTGATTATGTCTATTAATGGTCTGGTAGTAGATGTTATTAGTCTTCCCCTGTATTGGGATGCAAGATAGCAGGAGTTATCCTGACTATTCTGGTACTTGCAACATAGACTTAACCACACTAATCAGTTCATGAAACTCTGTGTTCTGAAAGTGACCTCGATCAGAAAACTTGTGTAATTTGGCATCCAACTTATCTGCCACTTCTTGTTGTTCTGTCCATGGAAGAAAAGGGTCATCAGTGGAGCCAAACTGCACAATGTGAGAGCAGTTGGTCTTGATCTTCTCCCACTGCCAGGGGCGGTTGAAGTATCCTACACAGAGGAGAAAAAACTACCAATGTCATGAATAACATTTTAGACATTTGGAAATACTTAGTGAAGACCATTACAGACACAGAAAATCAAAGCCTACATGAATTAGAAGTATTATTTTGTTTTCAGATTTGTAGGAATAAATACCAAGGTACTTGTGAAAAATGAGTAAAAATTTCAAAAAAAACCCAGCTATCTAGGATTTAGACTTTAAGTTGAAAAGAGGTCTGCAATCTCTCAATGTACCCAACTTAAATCAAAAGTGTGTGGTTCTGGCCCAGCTTAAACAGCAACTCATGTTTGAGCTTCAGGCCAGCACTTTGGACTTTTTGTCTTGTTTTCCTTCCCTGATAAAACCAAATTTTATTTTACAGAATAAAACATGTCAAAACCTAACTAGTTTTAATCTAGACTGAGAATCAGTAAACTTAGGTTTCATTTGTCATTGTGTTTCAATAAATTGAGTGTCCTCTGCAATTCTTTCTCATATGCTAGAGGTTTTGAAAAGCTTATCTGAAAAATAATAACTCTTAGAAACTGAATAGACAGCTGTATGTGTAGCAGAAGTTTTTCTAGATATTTGATCTCAGACTTACCACTTGCACGCTCATTTTCATCCCCCAAGTCAGATGTGTATGCAGACACCAATACAATAGCATATACTTGATGCGTCTCTGCATACCTGGAGAAAAAAATGTAATGTAAAATGTTACATCTACACAACAAGTTATAAACTGCTTTAAAACTCATCATTTTAGAGCTGGGTGCCAGTGGCTCACGCCTGTAACCCTAGCTACTAAGGAGGCTGAGATCTGAGGATCACGGTTCAAAGCCAGCCTGGACAGGAAAGTCCGTGAGACTCTTCTCTCCATTAAACCACCAGAAAACCAGAAGTGGCGCTGTGGCTCAAGTGGTAGAGCACTAGCCTTGAACTGAAGAGCTGAGGGACAACACCCAGACCAAGAGCTCAAGCCACATGACCAACAACACCAAAAACATCATTTTAGACTCACTATAGCATGTATCTTCTGCAAAGCTCCTATGTAACTGCAGTATTACTATCCTCAACATGTTTGATAGTGATATAGCAATATTATTATTTATCTCTGCTTGTACCAAAAATGTCCTTGAAAACTTCTTCACTGGGCTTTAAAACCTGATATGGCTCAAGTGATAGAGTGCTTGCCTCCCAAGTGTGAGACCCTGAATTCAAAACCCAGTATAACCCAAACAGAAAACAAACCTATAAAACTGGCAATCCTGGGCTGGGAAGGTGGCTCAGTGGTAGAG
>NW_012283133.1:0-1304 GCF_000151885.1 Dipodomys ordii
ATCTATTTCTGTCAGACCTCAGGGAGGCCTTCAAGACATGGGGAACGCGGGTTAAGAAAAAGGACTTAGAATTATTTTTCTCATTCATAGAGGACTTGTGTCCTTGGTTCTCCTTTGAAGGAATCATAGATGCAAAAAGCTGGCAAAGAGTAGGAAATTGTTTAAAACATTATTATGAAACCTTTGGTTCAGAAAAGGTTCCTGCTACAACCTTTTCCTATTGGAATTTGATTAATGACATTTTAAAATGTTCTCTATTTGATAGTGGAATTTTAAAACTTGTAAAAACGGGAGAGGAGGTTCTCCAAAATGCCTCTCGGCCCCCCGCGGCTTGCCCATTGGTTGTATTAGATCTTGAAACTCCTTCTCAAAAGGTAGATGAATGTTATTATCCTGTACCCCAGGCTGCCCATTCCCCTCAGAATAATTTAAATACCGAGGAGGAGGCCACCCTGGAAGAGGAGGCGGCCCAATATGCACCCCCTCCCTTTTATAACCCAGCCTTTCAAGGGCCCACTGCCCCTCCAGATCCAGATGTTTTTTCTCTCCCCGCTTTACCTAACCTGGCACCTTTACACGAGACTCTTCAACATAGGCGAGAAAACTTCAACTTTTAAAAGAACTGCGGTCCCTTGATGATGAACTCCGCACACTGGCCTTGGCCGATACGACAAAAACGCCTGATAAAATTAAGGTTAGATCAGGCCATCAATCAGTTCTCGCCTTTCCAGTAACTTGGAGCCAGAGAGATAGGACCTCAGAGGGTGGGGAGGATGAATCAGAAGAGGAGGAAAAGGAAGATGAGGAACAGGATACTGGGGATAAAGAGGAACAACCCACCCAGGGAAAAGGCCAACAAGAGTATAAGAGGCTTAGCCTCCAGTTTGTTGAAAAGCTTAAAATGCATGTGCCCAATATGGCCTGACTGCGCCTTATACATTAGCCTTGTTAGAAAACCAAAGTGCGCGCTGGCTCATCCCTAATGATTGGAAGTTCCTGGCCCGCGCCACCCTTAGTGGAGGTGATTTTGTTTTATGGAATGCGGACTTTAAGGAACAATGTAGAGAGACCGCGCAAAAAAATTTGGCTAAAACATCTTCAAAAACCTGGACCTATACTAAACTTTTGGGTAATGCGCCCTTTGATACCAATGCTAAACAGGCACGCTTTCCTACTGGACTTTTGGCACAAATTCAAAACGCTGGCCTTTATGCTTGGAAGCGTCTCCCTCAAAAGGGATCGGCTACTACTTCCCTGGCAAAGGTTAGACAGGGGCCAGAGGAACCCTACAGTGACTTTGTCTC
>NW_012283134.1:0-1152 GCF_000151885.1 Dipodomys ordii
AGCTCAAGGCGAGCGCTCTACCACTTGAGCTACAGCACCACTTCCGACACACGAATTCTTTCTATAACTTAAAACTTCCATGTTTCAGTCAGTTTGGAACTGGGTGATTAAAAGAATCCCACAGTAGAATTTCAAGAAGAGCAACCTGTGTCCTAACATGCCGGTGTCTCTGTGCCCCCAGCCTGGGTGGTAACAAGCATGGTAACGAGCATGGTGGCTGCCGCCATCCGCAGCTGCCACAGACCCCGCCCTCCTCAGCATCCAGGGAGCCCACCATGCACTGGGCGGGGAAGAGGGGGGACTCGAATCCAGAGGTCAGTTCCAGCCATCCTCCCACCTGGGCCAGCGGCTCCCCACACACGCATACCTCAGCCTGCCGCGGTCAGCCAGGAGCATGTGCAGGTACCGCTCCAGCGAGTGCTCGTTGAGGGCACAGCGCAGCCAGGCGCGGCCACGGCCCACATCCGAGGCGATGTGGCGCAGGGAGGAGAAGCGCTGCAGCTCGTGCTTGTTGAGGACTTCCTTTACGTAGAACCAGAACACGGGCTCTGTGGGGGGAAAGGGGCGGGTCACTTGGGCTGAGTGACACTTCCTTAGCACAGACAGGTGGGAAGCACAGAAGTGACCAGAGATTTAAAATGACCCCGACAATCACAAGCCACTGACCACAATTGTCAGGTGACATTTTCAACAACTTCCTTCCAGTCTTTTTTCTTGTACCTTTCTTTATCGCACAGGATTAACACTTGTGGCAGGCTAAATTATGACTCCAACAATAGGCATGCTTTAGTCAGTAACTGTGATTAAATTAGGGATGGAGAAAAAGGGGGAGCAGCTGGGCATCGGTGGCTCACCCCTGTAATCCTAGCTACTGAGGAGGCTGAGGTCTGAGGATCACGGTTCAAAGCCAGCCCAGGCAGAAAAGTCCGTGGGACTCTTATCTCCAATGAATCATTAGAAAACCAGAAGTGGTGCTGTGGCTCAAGCGGTAGAGCACTTGCCTTGAGCTGAAGAGCGCAGGATAGCACCCAGGCTCAGGGTTCAAGCCCCATGACCAACAGAAAGAAAAGAAGGAAGGAAAGAGGGAGGGCGGGAGGGAGGGAGGGAAGGAAGGAAGGAAGGAAGGAAGGAAGGAAGGAAGGAAGGAAGGAA
>NW_012283135.1:0-1632 GCF_000151885.1 Dipodomys ordii
TTATTTGTGAACATACTGTACAGAGGGGTTACAATTACATGGGCAGGATAATGCGTACATTTCTTACCAAGCATTGCAGCCTCCTCCTTTGTTTATCCTTCACATCCCTTCCCAGCCTCCCCCTTCCCCCCCAGTCCCAATCCTTCTCCCCCCCCCACACACACAGACATTGTAAAGCTCGTTATGGACATGACAACTTGTACTTCTCATTGTTGAAACAGGTCCACCTGTATCCACCCAAAATCTTATGACACAATTTTTACTGCCTATATTTTTATCAACATTCCGAGCTTCCCTCAAACTTCACTTAGAGCATTTTATCATTTTGCTAGCCTGTCTTTCCAAACTGTTTCACAATTTCAATTTATCTGATTTGATATTCATTGAAGTTCTTGAATTTGTAAGTTTATATAGTTTATCATATTTGGGACATTTTCAGGCATCATTTCTACAAATGTAATTTTTTTCTTTCTCAATCTTCTCTCCTTCTAGAATCCTAATTACATGTCTATCTGACCACTGAAATTTTTTTTTCTGTAAGTTTTTTTTACTATATTTTAATTATTTCTCCCTGATCTGGTCTTCAAATTGTATAATTTCTATTGAGCTACCTTCAACTATACTAACACTTTTGCTTTTATCTTTTTACTATTGCATCTATCAATGAATATTTTGTTTCAAACACCACGTTTTATTTACAACATTTTTATTTCTATAGTTTCTAAATTTAGTTGAGATTTTAATGCTTTCTGTAATACCATAACACATAGTTATAATGAGTGTTTTATGTGTTGTTTAATTCCATCTCTTGCATATTTTAAGAAGGATCCTATTTTCTCTTGAGAATTGGTATTTTTCTTATCTTCATATGTTGTGTGATTTACAAGAACATCCTCAGCATTTTAAATGTTAAATTGTATAGAATCTGTGTATTGTCATAATAACTTAGTGAAGGTTAATATTTTTCTTGCAGTAGGAAATCCACATAGTTGTGTTCAGCCTCTTAGTTTAGTCCTGCCTTCAATAAATAGTATTTCCAGTCTTGGTTTAGGTTTAAAGTTTTTGCTAGCTGGTTTGAATGTTTTACTCATTTAAAGTCCAAGACCTTAGCTGACATTTGTGAAAGGGTTTCAACTCTGAGTCCAGTTTCCTACATCTTTGCCTTGTTAGTTTGGGTACATTATGCACATTTTGGTTAAGGGTTAGACTGCTACTGTGTATATTCTTTCACTGAATCAGAGATTCTCCAGCTTTCTTTCCTCTGTGATTTCTGCTGCAGGCTGACCTTACTGAGCTCCTTGTAAGCCTTGTCTGACTGCTAAAGAAATGGCACTGTTTCTGTCGCAGTTTTAGCTACCTCCACCAAGTGAGTTTGTTCCATGGCTGAGGTCTACCTTTAGGGCAGATCCACTAGAGAATGGAGAAAGTAAGTGGAAAAGTCCACTCCATGCAGTTCACTTCAAGGGTTGCCTTCCCTTTACAACCTGTTATCTTTTGTTTGCTGTTAAGAAAAGTTCTTTTTTTTTGTGGGTGGGGTCGTGGGGCCTAAACTCTGGGCCTGGGCACTGTCCCTCAGCTCTTCAGCTCAAGGCTAGCGCTCTACCACTTGAGCCACAGTGCCACTTCCAGCTT
>NW_012283136.1:0-1394 GCF_000151885.1 Dipodomys ordii
CCCGCCAAAATTGTAAAATTCTTTTTCGACATAACGACTTGTACATCTCATTGTTGCAATGGGTCCACATGTATCCCTATTTAAACAATTTGTTTTTTTCTCTTCCCCTCCACAAAGTATACCAACATCAAATACAGTGAAAACAGGGGTTATACCATGAGGAAGGGACATACAAAGCAACAAAGAAATCATCTTATAAATATGTTAGAAACAATCGCAAGAAAGAAAAAAAGATCTGAATCCTTATTTTGGGGTTCATTTCACCTAGCATCAACTTATCTGACCGTTTCTGCTTGTCTCTTAAATATATAATAGGTCTATATTTTTAATCTTCCTGGGACAAACATTCCAGGTAGTTATTATACTTATTTCTCTCCTGTCCTCAGAGCTAGGCTGATTTCAAGACTACTGGGAAAGTTGTTTCTGCTTCTTCAAACCATGTTAATTCCTTTTAAAGCAATGTTTTCACATCATATAAACTCTCTCTACACATTGCATAATGCTTTTTACTTTAATTATGCATAAACTGACATTAATATTTCCACAACTAATTTCCTTCCTCTGTATTTTTTGTTTTGTTTTTATTCTATTTCTCTTCTATTTCTAACTTTTCTTCTTTTGCCATCTGGTTTAGATGATGCTTTCCTTTAGATTTATTATTAAACTCAATAGGAAAGTCATCAATTTTAATATTGGCTGCTAAGGCATTTACAATTACTGGAATAACATGTATCTTGCCCTCCTTATCCCACCTGGGAAGCTGTCAGTTTTCTGAGTCTTGTTTCTGCTCTGTTTGTCTGCTTCCAAGTCAGTAGATATAATCTATCTGCTTAGGTGTTGTGTGGTGATTTCTGAAAAATAATTATGGGATTTATTTTAATAGTTCCCCAGAAATATATACCAAAATTGAGATCAATCCATTTTTTTAGTTAAGTCTTTTTTAAAGACTTCTTTTCTGGATTTTACAACTTAAGTTTCCAAGCATTATTTCTAGTATTTTCTCATTTCAGATAGCTCTTCAGCTCCTGGTATCCTCGGCTCCTATCACATGGATACCAGATTGTTTGGTTTCTTGAACAGCACATCTTTACTACTATCAGAACAAGCAGAAAATTGCAAGAGTTTGTGTTTAACTACGTAAGACACAGTGCCTTTTGAGAAAGGACAGACCCCTGGGCAGGTCCTGTGCATAAGAGAACAGATAGAGGTGAATGTACCTATGTAACTTCTCAACAAGTTCTTAAAGAGATCCCAATTAACCCTACTGCATTGTTGGTGGGAGTGTAAACTTGTTCAACCACTTTGGAAAGCAGTATGGAGGTTCCTCAAAAGACTCCACATAGAGCTCCCCTACAATCCACTTTTGGGCATTTACCCAAATGATCACAAACAAG
>NW_012283137.1:0-2324 GCF_000151885.1 Dipodomys ordii
TTTTTTCTTTTTGCTTATGTGGTGCTGAGGAATCGAACCCAGGGCCTCTGGCATGCAAGGCATGCGCTCTACCACTGAGCCACCTTCCCAGCCCCTCTCACAGCTTTTTTTGCTCAATGCTAGAGCTCTACCACTTAAGTCACAGCTCCACTTCTGGCTTTTGGGTGTTTAATTAGAGGTAAGAGTCGCATAGATTTTCCTGCCTGGGCTGGTGTCCATCCTTAACTCAGCCTCCTGAGTAGCCATGATTACAGGTGTGAGCTCCTGGCAGCTGGCTTATCAGGAAGTTTTGACATCTGAGGCTCATTTTCTCAACTCTGAAGGTAGCAGCTGCCACATTTCCTACTCCATGAACTCTCCCTTCCATTCCGCAAGAGCCTGGTCCATAGTGGGTGTCCCAAATACCTATTAATTAAAGGATCTCTTAAAATCATGTAAAATTTATCTAATCAACTCAGAATTAAAGCAAAATAAATAACAAAGTTATTTATTTTGGCTTGATCCTGGACTTGAACTCAGAGCTTAGGTGCTATCCCTGAGCTTTTTGCTCTACTACTTGAGCCACAGCCCCACTTCTGGCTTTTTCTGAGTAGTTTATTGGAGAGAAGAGTTTCTCTCTTTCTTTCTTTCTTTTTTTTTTTTACAGTGAAAGCAGGGGGAGATAAGAGTTTCATGGACTTTCCTGACTTCAAACCATGATCCTCAGATGTTAGGCTCCTGAGTAGCTAGGACTACAGGTGTAAGCCATCAGCACCTGGCCATATGTTTATATATTTTATTTATTTGTTTGTTTGTTTGTTTATTTTTGTTGGTCCTGGGGCTTGAACTCCGGGCCTGAGCGCTGTCCCTCAGCTCTTCAGCTCAAGGTGTGCACTCTACCATTTGAGCCACAGAATCACTTCTGGTTTTCTAGTAGTTTATTGTAGATAAGAATGTCATGGGCTTTCCTGCCCAGGCTGGCTTTGAACTGCAATCATCATATCTCAGCCTCCTGAGTAGCTAGGATTACAAGCGTGAGCTACCGGCACCTGACACATGTTTATATTCTTAAAAAAAAAAAAAAAGACTTGGGCTGGGAATGTGACTTAGTGGTAGAGTGCCTGCTTAGCATGCCCAGACTTTAATTCCTCCATACCATATAAACAGAAAAGGCCAGTGGCTCAAGTGGTAAGGAAACTTAAGCAAAAGAAGCTCAGTGCCCAGGCCCTGAGTTCAAGCCCCAGGACTGGAAAAAAAAAAAAAGACTTTTCTCAATCCTCAAATCTCAGCTTCCTCAGTAGCTAGGAGATTACAGGTGTGAGCCACCGGGACTCAATAGGGGCTATGTTTTTTTTGTTTTTATTTCTGTTGGTTGTGAAGCTTGAACTCTGGGACTGGGCGCTGTCCTTCAGCTCAAGGCTAGCGCTCTACCACTTGAGCCACAGCGCCACCTCCGGCTTTTTTCTTTTTTGCTTATGTGGTGCTGAGGAATCGAACCCAGGGCCTCAGGCATGCAAGGCAAGCACTCTACCACTGAGCCATCTTCCCAGCCATATATATATTTTTAAATGAAAAGATTCCTATTATCTTATGGCTACTAAGCAAATGTTTCCACATAGAGTAATTTGCCCTTCTCAGTATCATAGAGCACTAGTGTTAGAGGTATTCTGCCTCATTTCAAATCCTGCGATTATTTAAATGACACTGATCATGTTATTAATCTTTCAATATATGTTTCCGCATGTATAAAGCAGGTAAATTAACAGTACTTGTTAGAGATAGTTGTGAATTAAGAAAAATCCTTAGGCTGGGCACCTGTGGCTCACACCTGTAATCTTAGCTACTCAAGGAAGTCAATGCCAGCCAGGACAGAAAAGTCCCTGTGATACTTTTTTTGGTTGGTTGTGGGGCTTGAACTTTGGGCCTGGGCACTGTCCCTCAGCTCTTCAGCTCAAGGCTAGCGCTCTAACCACTTGAGCCACAGTACCACTTCCAGCTTTTTCTGCTTATGCGTTGTTGAGGAATTGAACCCAGGGCCTCATGCATGCAAGGCAAACACTTTACCACTGAGCAAGTGCTTTACCACCTTCCTAGCCCCGCCCCTGATCTCTTTTGCTCAAGACTAGCACTCTACCACTTTGAGCCTCAGCACCACTTCCTGTTTTCTGTTAGTTAACTGGAGATAAGAGCCTCACAGACTTTCCTGCCCTGGCACACTTCAAACAATGATCCTCAGGGGGCTGGGAAAGTGGCTCAGTGGTAGAGCGCTTGCCTTGCATGCATGAGGCCCTGGGTTCGAATCCTCAGCACCACATAAGCAGAAAAAGCTGGAAGTGGCACTGTGG
>NW_012283138.1:0-1255 GCF_000151885.1 Dipodomys ordii
CACACACACACACACACACACACACACACACACACACATCCCCTCAGTGTGAGACAAGACCAGTGAGCGCCCTGCCCGCCCTCAGTCCCTCTCCACTCCAGGACTCGACCGCTTCCTCCTCTCCCTCCGTCCCCACCAATATCTTCACCAAATTCGTGTTGAAACACGGAGAGGAGGGAAAGAAAAATAAAACCTCCCAGGCAATGAAAGCTTTAACTTGTCGCCTCGTGTTCTTCTCGGGTTTCTAAAGCGCCAGGGGCCTCAGAGAGTGTGTTTCCAATCCCCCCCCTGTCTCTCTCTGTTAACGTTCTGTTCCCTTCCTACCCCACAAGGTTTTGACCTCTGGCGTCTCTTGGGGACCCAGGGTTTGGAGTGGGGGTCAGCCTTGTCAGAAAGGGAGAAGCCCTGGCTACCTGCAATGGCCCACATCCCCCAGCAACTTTAATACATTTAAACCTGCAAGAGATATTGCTGCACACCGAGATTAGATTACCAGGCTGAAAGAGGTAGCCTAGCAAATGGCAAATGGCGGTTTGGTGGGGGGCTGAGCTAATCTCTGTTGACACGCACCTCATGTGAGGCTTGTGTGGAAAGTGGTTGCTGGGTCCCCTTAGCAGCTGAGTTGGCCTCCATGCCCGAAGGGGAAGGTGAGGTCCCAGGAAAGCCCCGGGAAGCCTGTCTCTTCCAATCTGCAAGGGTCTGGAGCGTGCATGCCGTGATTTAAAGGTCTCCCGGTACCAGCTAAATGTCCCGGCTTCCCGCGGGCAGTGGGGTCGATTTCACCTCTTCTCAGAACAACCTTTGGAGAAGAGGAATGTCCAGAGGTGTTTGCTTCCCTAGAAGTCTGTGAATAATATCACTCGTCCAATCAGCAAACAGGCACCGATCGCTTCCCTCTGCAGGCTTTGTGCATCACGTCCTTCCTGTTCTCCAGGACATACCTAGAAAGAGCCCCTGCCCAAGACCCTGGACTTCATCTAACTCTCTCCAAGCCTCAGTCTCCCTATTGGCTACTTGTCTGGCTCCATTGCACCTAGTCTAAGGTTCAGAGCATACTAATTACTCATTAAATTAATTACTAATAAACACTTGTTTTTGTTTTTATTTTTGTTTTGGTTGGTTGTGGGGTTTGAACTCTGGGCTTGGGCGCTGTCCCTTAGCTCTTCAGCTCAAGGCGAGCACTCTACCACTTGAGCCACAGCACCATGTCTGGTTTTCTGAGTGATTAATTGGAGATAAGAATCTCACGGGTTTT
>NW_012283139.1:0-3138 GCF_000151885.1 Dipodomys ordii
GCTGAGGAATCGAACCCAGGGCCTCATGCATGCAAGGCAAACGCTCTACCACTGAGCCACCTTCTCAGCCCTTGGCAGTATCTTAAGTGGTTGTTACCATGCTTATCTTTAGGTGTGAGGTAGAGGTCAAGGCCTGTGGCCCCTCATTCTCTAGGCTTTATTCCCTAAGTTTGGTTACCTCCAATCTCTTCACCTTGCCTTGATTTTAAATCGGACATGCTCAGTCTCGGTTCTTTCTTCCTCCCTGGTGCTATAGCTACTTCCACCAGGACCACAGGTAGGGCAGCCATGCAGAGGAATACTTCCCCACTTCCCCTAAGGAAGGAGTTTATATTTCTTTCCCTCTCTTTGTGGGATCAGCCTCAACAGGATATGCCCCACCCTGGAAAACACAAATAAATGTCTTACCATGGGATGTAGAAATACCTATTTAGTGCCAACTTGGGATCAAATCCTGGTGGTGGTTGAAGATAAAAGTATCATGGATTTGTCTGCTTGGTCTGGCTTCAAACTGTGATCCTCAGATCTCAGCCTTCTGAGTAGCTAGGATAACTGGCATGAACCTCTGGCACCTGGCCTCTTGCTTAGCTTGTTCACTCAAGGCTGATGCTTTACCACTTGAGCCATGCCTCTATTTGTGACTTTTTGCTGGTTAATCAGAGGTAACAATTTCAGATTTGTCTGCCCACGCTGGCTTTGAACTACAGTTCTCAGGTCTCAGCCACTGAAGAAGCTTAGGAGCCACCAGGGCCCAGCTTACCATCACCATTTTAGAAATACATAAACTGAGTTCCTGAGGGTTTGGTTAACTTGCCCAGGTTCCCCTAGCTGTAGTGTTACTCCAAAGCCCTCTGCTAGGAGCATCCTATACAAAGTGGAAGGGGGGCCTTGGTTGTGCTGGGGAGGCTGGAGAAGGTTAATCACAAAGCCAAAGCCAACGACCCTGGCTGGGAGAGAAGCTGCCAAGATCTATGGATGGTTTGCTGGATACACAGGAAGTAAGTAGTGTTGGGAAAAATCTCTGCAGGTGGGGGACACTGGACAAAGCCATGGGAGAGATGTATGATAGTCCCCATTATCTGCAGGAGATGCCTGAAATAGACCCTCTGGTAACAGGTAGCTGCCACTTGATAATTAGTGGTAGTATATACAGCGTGGAATTGCTGATAGGCAGAGCAGAATGGTGTAGTTCTCAGAGCCCTAGGCCATTGAAGATTGCTTGTTGCCAGAATTTTCCATTTAGTTATTTTTTTGGCCATGAGGAACTGTCCGTGAGGAAAGTGAAGCTTGGGTCAGAGGGTATTACCGTATTTCAGAAGTGGACTTTACCGTGGAGTGGGAAGGAGAAAAGCATGAGGTATGTAGTTTCTGACTGGGGGGCTTGTAAAAGAGTCCCATTTTGAGGAGGAGACATGAGAGATGATGGCTGCTGGGGGTGGGGAGGGAGGTGAGGGGTGGAAGGTGACTGCTCACTGGTGGGGGCATCAGATGGCAGCAGGTCGGGCTGTCATTGGCAATCTGAAATCTAGTATAGTGCTAGCTGGGTCATAAAAGGGCCTAGGACAGAGGCTGGAGTCCCATGGCATGTGGGAGAAGGACACCCACATCCTGCAGCCTGGACACAAAGGTAGGAGTTGAAGTTCTACTCACCTGCCTGTTCATTCCCACAGGGGATGCTCTTCTTTCTAAAAAGTTTCAAAACATGTGCTTCTGTCTTAATGAAGTCGTTCTTGCCCTGGCTAAGTCTTTCAGGAGATGCCCACAGGCATCTCCTCCAAGCGTCTCCTCCCTGCTGCTTTCTCAGCCCTGTTCAGGGCCTACGTCTGGGCTTCCTCGTGACTCTGAAGCTCCTTGGGGCAGGGGCTATGGCTCTTCTTTCTGTACCCCCCACAGATGCTTTGATCAACCCTCACGGGCTTGATTTAGAGCTGCCCTGGCTCTCAATCTCAGAAACATGCGTTTTACCAACTGCTCTTCTCGACTTACCAAGGGAAGGGGGTAGGAAGTGCTCTCCTTTCCCGTTCTCTAAGCCAGGGGTTGACAGGCTTTTTCTATAAACCACCAGATGGTAAATAATTTTGGTTTTATAGGCCACACGGTCTCTGTCACACTACTCAAAAGTGAGAAAGCAGTCTTAGACAATATGTTAAGGAACAAACGTGATCATGTTTCAATAAAACTTTATTTAGAAAAAGAGTGGAAGGCCAGATTTGGCTCATAGGTTGTCAGTTTCCTGACCTGGCCTAGTCTGTTCTTCACCCTCCTGCTGCTGGATAATATGGAAGTTTCTAGAACTAACAAGGCTATGAGTGGAAGGTGAGGGGCAGTGTTGGGGGGGTGGGGGAAGAAGGAGGGGGACCTCAGAGAGCCATCTGCTCACTCGTTCTCTGCTCTGAGAGAGCCAGGCACAGTGCCCTCCTCCCACTGCTTCATCGTCCATCCTCCAGAGCTCTGTCAGTTCCTCCTCAGAGCTTTCTTCCCCTTGAACTAAGAATCTACTTCTGTCTCCACTCTTCCTTCCCCTCTTCCTTCATATGAGTTCAACGTTTTCCCCATCCTCTAAGAAAAGTCTTAGCTAGGGGTGTGCTTCAAGTGGTAAAGAGCTAAGTCTAGCAAGTTCAGGCCCCGAGTTCAACCCCAGAACCAAAAAAGAAAAAAAAATTGATTTTTTTTTCTTAAACTACAGTAGGAGGTCTGGAAACATGTCATTGAGTTCACAATTCACAAATCCATAGTGCCAGGTATGGGTGGCTCATGCCTTTAATCCTAGCTACTCAAGAGGCTGAGATCTGAGGACTAAGGTTCAGAGTCAGCTTGGGCTTATAAGTCCATGAGTCTTATCTCCAATTAACCAGCAAAGAGCTGGAAGTGGAGTTATGGTTCAAATGGTAGATTGCCAGTCTTGAGCCAAGGAAGAGATTGAAGCCCTGAGTTCAAGGTCCAGTACCAACCATTTCCCTCCCCTTACCCCCTCGCCCCACAAAGAAAAAGAAATCTGTGGTGCTTGCTCCTGAGGGCTGAGTTTTGGCAGTATCTTTTTTTTTTTTTTTTTGGGTCCGGTCGTGGGTCCTGAACTCTGGGCCTGGGCGCTGTCCCTCATCTCTTCAGCTCAAGGCTAGCACTCTACCACTTGAGCCA
>NW_012283140.1:0-3425 GCF_000151885.1 Dipodomys ordii
AAAAAAAAAAAAAAGAATCTTATGAACTTTCCTGCCTGGGCTGGCTTTGAACCATGCTCCTCAGATCTCAGCCTCCTGAGTAGCTAGGATTACAGGCGTGAACTACCAAGCTACCAACACCCAGCTTGTCATCTTTCTTTAAGTCCAGATTCTGTTCTGGCTTGACCCTACTTTCTCCCTTTGTGGAGGTTCCTCTGCCTGAATGAAGGGTGGAGAATTCTCTTTCCAAGTCTAGCTTGTGCTAAGCCTGAACTTCTGAGCAAAGTCTTCAGCCTCACTAAGCAGGGCCCTGCTCCCCTCTGCCTCCCTGCACCGTCAAAGCATCCTGCACTAGCAGTTTCCTGCCAACGTTTATCTCTCCCTATTAAGCCATTAAACCCTTGAGAATTGGCTCCAGATATTAATCACATCAGCCACATCTACTTGGCCCCCACATAAAACAAAGGGGCATACACACACACACACACACACACACACACAGTAACAATGCTGGCTGAATACAAGAAGGTGTATCTGCTTCTTGGCAGAGGCTATCAAATGTTGTGTGTTACAATTAGCTCACTTGTGTGCAAGGGCACACAAGGCCCCACTGACTCACAGTCCTGGAGAGGAGGAGCCAGGGTGTCACCTGACTGGATGTTTGAGAGCTCTTGATGGGGTTCATGGTAACACTGGATGACCTTGAAGGCCCCTTCCAACCCTGAGACTGTACAGAGCCACCCTACTCACCCCCTCCCCCTTCCAATACCTACCTCTCTATTTGTAAAACAAAGCTAGTACTCCCTGCCTTCTGAGCCTCAGAGGGTTGCTATGGTCAAGAGCAAATACAAGTATTTACAGTTTGCTTTCAACACTAAAAACCCAGGGTCTTCAAAGAAGATCCTTTGCCCATAACTTTTCCAACATAGAGGACTTATGTCAGACTAAGTACCCGAATACCCCAGATTCACATGCTGCGGTCACAACCCACAAAGAGACAGTGTGAGGAGATGGGGTCTATGGGTGGTTATTAAGATTATATAAAGGTGAAGCCCTCATGAATGGAATTAATGCCTTATAAAGAGAGAGCCCAGGACTGGGAATGTGGCTTAGTGGTAGAGTGCTTGCCTAGCATTCATGAAGTCCTGAGTTCGATTCCTCAGTACCACATAAACAGAAAAAGCTGGAAGTGGTGCTGTGGCTCAAGTGGTAGAGTGCTAGCCTTGAGCAAAAGAAGCTCAGGGACAGAGAGCCCAGGCTCTGAATCCAAGCCCAGGACTGGCAAAAGAAAGAAAAGAGAGAGGGGCTGGGAAGGTGGCTCAGTGGTAGAGTGCTTGTCTTGCATGCTCGAGGCCCTGGGTTTGATTCCTCAGCACCACATAAGCAAAAAGAAAAAAGCCAGAAGTGGCACTGTGGCTCAAGTGGTAGAGCGCTAGCCTTGAGCTGAAGAGCTGAGGGACAGCACCCAGGCCCAGAGTTCAGACCCCACGACTGGACCCAAAAAAAAAAAGGAGAGAGAGCGCAAGCACCTATAGCTCATACCTGTCATCCTAGCTACCTAGGAGGTTAAGATCTGAGGATCCTGGTTCAAAGCCAATCAGGGCAGGAAAGCCCATGAAACTCTTTTTTTTTTGGTTTTACATTTTTTTTTATTGTGAAAATACCATACAGAGGGGTTACAATTACATGGGCAAGGTAATGAGTGCATTTCTTATCAAGCATTGTTGCCTCCTCCTTTGTTTCCCCTTCCCATCCCTTCCCATCTCCCCAAGCCCAAGAAACTCTTATCTCCAGTTAACCAGTAAAAAGTTGGAAGTGGATCTGTGGCTCAAGTGGTAGGGCACCAGCCTTGAGCAGAGAAAGTGAAGTAAGAGAGTGTCCAAGCCCTGATTTCAAGCCCCAGTGCCAGCAAACACACAAAAAGAGCCCAGAGAAGTCTCTGTGCGATTGAGGACATAAGGAAGAAAGTCCTCAGAAGAGGGCCCTTACTGAACACACTGCTACCCTCATCTTGGTCTCCTAGCTTCTACAATTTAAGAAATAAGTTTTGATTGTTTATATGCTAGGCTATCTTTTTTTTTTTTTTTTAGCAGCCTGCGATTGCGCACGTGTGCACACACACACAGATATATACACACATACATCCAGGTCTTTGTTTTCCTTACCATCAGGCAGGGTGCTAAGCTGGTTCCTGCGAACGTTGAGATCACGCAGGGACCGGAGGCTGCACAGTTCTGCGGGGAGGATCTGCAACTCATTGCTGCTCACATCCTACGATCAAGCAAGCAGCAAGAAAAAAGAGCCATGAGAATGGGATCATGAGAAAGTACCCTCCCGTCTGCCTCCAAGCCTTTCCCAGAGGTGCTTCCTGTCTGTCCCCAGCCTCCCTCCCTCCCCCACAGAGGTCAAGGGTTCCTGCTCCCCATTCTCACCAGCTGCCGCAGGCTTCCCAAGGTGCCGATGTCGGGAGGCAGGGCTCCCAGTTTGTTGTTGCTGACAATGAGCACGCGAAGGGGAAGCTGGCAGATGTAGGGTGGCAAGGATGACAGCTGGTTCCGGCTGTGGAAGGGAGAGGGGCAGCAGGTCATTCCCTCAGCCTGGCATCCTCACAGGGCCAAGGCTAGTCGCTCCATGCACTGAGACCTTGAGACTGGTACGGGTGAGCTCCCCCGCTACCTGAGGTTGAGGTAGGTGAGGGCTGTGAGGTTTCCCAAGGCGGGGTTCAGACATCTCAGGCAGTTGTGGTACAGGCTCAGGCCTTCCAGGGACACCAGCTGGCATGCTGCCTCGGGTACCTCGGGAAACCGGTTCCGGGACAGGTCTAAGGGAAGCAAGTGTCAGGAGAGAGCTTGGAAACTCAGTCCTGCATGAGGGGACCCAGAATGCCCCCTAAGCCAGCTGCCCAGCTCCCTACCCTTGGCTGAGTTACAAGAACCAAGCCCAGAAACCTGGGCTCCCTAGAGAGACAACACAGCCTTCTGCTAGATGGCCACAAAGGCAAAGAGAAAGCGAAGGTGTTGGGTCACTGACTTAAGCAGCGACCAGTGAGTGAAAAACCCACTGGGGGAGTGGGGATATACTGTGAATGCCACTTTCAAATTCACAAACCAAGAGCTATCCTGCTAGGTCTTGTAACCAGTGGTTCCATGTGTTCTGGAATGCAGGGGAAGGTAGAAGGGGGAAAAAAAAATCACAGGAGGGGGCTGCACTCATAGGAAAAGTCAGGTGGGATAGAGGGAGCTCAGTGAAGAGCAAATACATAGCATGTGGCCTTGGTTTGATTCCCCACATTAAGAAAAATAAAGACAAAAGTAAGGTGATAGGATGAGAGGGGTCAAGGGAGGACTTAGGGACCGCTGCAAAAGCCCTTCCTCCCGGGCTGGGAAGGTGGCTCAGTGGTAGAGCACTGGCCTTGCATGCATGAGGCCCTGGGTTCGATTCCCCAG
>NW_012283141.1:0-1841 GCF_000151885.1 Dipodomys ordii
TTTGGGTTTTTGAGTGGTTTATTGGAGATAAGAGTCTCATGGAGCCAGGCACCGGTGGCTCACACCTGTAATCCTAGCCACTTAGGAGGCTGAGATCTGAGGATCGCGGTTCAAAGCCAGTCCAGGCAGGAAAGTTCGTGAGACTCTTATCTCCAATAAACTGCTAGAAAACCAGAAGTGGTGCTATGGCTCAAGTGGTAGAGCGCTTGCCTTGAGCTGAAGAGCACAAGGGCAGCGCCCAAGCCCAGAGTTCAAGCTCCACAACCGACAAAAAGAAAAAAAAAAAGAGTCTCACGGAGTTTCCTGCCTGGGCTGGCTTTGAACCACGATCCTCAGATCTCAGCCTCCTGAGTAGCTAGGATTACAAGCTTGAGCCAACAGTGCCCGGCTGCTTATATATTTTTAAGGCACCCCAAATCTTTTTTGGGAGAAAATAGATTGAAAATCAATATTAAAAGTCACATTTTCTCTTTTTGCTCCACAGATCCTTTACTATGCGGTGTTGGGGGTAAACCCTCGCTTTGACCCAGCCTCATCCAGCTACTACTTGGGCATAAATAGCCTCCCCCATGTGATTAACCCTGTAGAGTCCCGTCTGGGTGAGCTCCTAATGACAAATATGTTTTCCAGGCCAGGGAGACTCAGCAAGGCACAGCTCGGGATTGAAGGAGTTTTGTTTATTGTGATGCTTCTCAGTCTAGGTCCATATGAGGGAGTAGAGAAATTTAGGCTCCTTTTTTTTTTCTTTGTCTGTACATGATCATCCTGGGGCTTGAACTCAGGGCCTGGGCACTGTCCCTGAGCTTTTGTGCTCAAGGCTAATGCTCTCCCACTTGAGCCATAGCTCTACTTCTGGCTTTTTGGTGGTTAATTGGAGATGAGTCTCATGGACTGTCCTGCATGGTTTGGCTTTGAATCTGTCCTCAGATCTTAGCCTCCTGAGTAGCTAGGATTACCGGTGTGAGCTACTGGCACCTGACTAAGCTCCTTTTTTGTAACGTTCTGATGACATCTCCATGTTCACACCTGTCTTATTAAAAAATCATCCAAGCATTTCTTAGTGAATGACTAGGCTAGGTCTTCTTTAAAAGCTTTTTAGGAAAGATACAGGCACATGTAAGAAAGGCAGTTGAAGCACATGAAGGTAGAATTTGAATGGATGGTTCTGCTGATTGAGGTGGAAGAACTCAAAGTTATGATTTATGATCTTTCAATTTTGAGGGTAGACTCTAGGAAGAGTGGTCATGGCCAGTAACTATAATTCAAGTAATCTAATCTGGAGGGTCCAGTGTGGATCAGGTGTGATGGGAGGAGTAGCTTCGGTGGGTGAGGCATCAGCAAACTCCTCTTTTTTTTTTTTTTTGCATTACTGGGGCTTGAACTCAGGGCCTTTCACTCACTCAGCTATCACTTTACCAGTTGAGTTTGGTCTCTAGCCCTGCTTTTTGCTGTTTTTTTTTTTTTTTTGAGAAAGAATCTCATGATGTTGGCCAAAGTCTTGTGAATTTTTCTGCTAGAGCTGGCTTTCACTCATGACTTAGCCTCCTGAGTTGGTAAGATTATAGTTGTGAGCCACCAGTAGTTAGCCTCTATTCATTCTTTTTCTTTTTCTTTTGGTGCTGGGATTTGAACTCAGGGCTTCTCATTTGTAGGTACTGTACTGAGTGAGCCACAAATCTAGCCTTTTTAGGGGGGGGAGTCCGGTTGTGGGGCCTGAACTCTGGGCCTGGGCGCTGTCCCTCAGCTCTTTAGCTCAAGGCTAGCGCTCTACCACTTGAGCCACAGCGCCACTTCCAGCTTTTTTCTTTTTGCTTATGTGGTGCTGAGGAATTGAACCCCGT
>NW_012283142.1:0-1181 GCF_000151885.1 Dipodomys ordii
AAAAAAAAAAAAAGAAGCGAGTGTATGCATGCATATGGCAGGACTGTGAAGGGGAACACCAGCAGGGGAGAGGTAGTCTAGACATGGTAAGAAAGCAGGACTTGATCAGGAAGGCAATAGAAATACTTTGAACTGTTGTGGATTGGATCATGAGCCCTGATGTGGTCAATTTGGTGTTTTTGAAAGATTACTGTGGTTTCTTGGTAGAGAGAGATCAGACAGTGGATGATAGGCAAGCCGGGAGAGAAGAAATCAGGATGCTACTACAGTGGTTAAGGGAAGTGATAATTGTAGCTTAGACCAGAATGGTAGCAGTGAAGATGGAAAGAAATGGCTGGATTGGGGCTGTATTTTGGAGGTAGAACTAATGAGACTTACTGATAGATTTAATGTGAGGGACGAATGAGAGAAAAGCTTCAAAATGACCTTTCTTCTTCATTCCCTCCCTTTCTTCCTCCAGCTCCCTCATTTCCTGTGCAAGCACTCTTATGGAGTTAGTTATGCGTCCAGCTCCTCCTCCCAGTTTCTGACTTAGACAACTAAGGTATTGGTAGTTTGGTTCATGCAGTTGGAGGATATAAAGGGTAAGAGATGAATTCAGTGCCATGTTGGGTTTGAACTTTCAGAATGAGATGCTCTATAGCCACTTTGTTATTTATGTCCAAAATTCAAGTGAGAGGATGAGACAGGAGACAGTTGTGAGGTCTTGAGAATGGGTGAGGTGGCCCAAAGGGCAAAGACAATGCCATGCACTTGGCAGGGGCACTGTCCCTTCAAAGGATTCCCTACCTTTTGGCTGTTTCACTTCAACTCTGGAAGTCAGATTTCACTAAAGACTTCAATGTAGGACAGAGATCCTGCAGATAATATAACTCTTAACTCCCTCCTTTATCTCCCTTCCTGTCATTCCACCTCATCCTGGGCTGACTTGAAGTATTTCCAATTAGAAAACAGTCCAACAAAATGAATACAGGGAAACAGATACTTTAAAGGTGTAGGGAAAGCCGGGCGCTGGTGGCTCATGCCTGTAATCCTAGCTACTCAGGAGGCTGAGATCTGAGGATCGAGGTTCAAAGCCAGCCTGGGCAGGAGAGACTGTGAGACTCATATTTCCAATAAACCACCAGAAAACCGGAAGTGGCGCTGTAGCTCAAGTGGTAGAGCGCTCGCCTTGAGCTGAA
>NW_012283143.1:0-2537 GCF_000151885.1 Dipodomys ordii
ACAGGAAGTGGCGCTGTAGCTCAAGTGGTAGAGCGCTTGCCTTGAGCTGAAGAGCTGAGGGACAGCGCCCAGGCCCAGAGTTCAAGCCCCACGACCAACAACAACAACAACAAAAAAAACAGAAATAAAAGAACAAAGTCATGAAAAGGTTCACATCTCCTTTCCCCAGTAAGAATTAGCCAGTGCCTTCCATAAGCTAGGCTGTGTTCTAGGATGGAGACTAGACTTTGAACAGGGAACATAGGAATCTTACTTCCTAGAGGGGATAGAATAGAAACAAAAAATAAAGAAAGATGGTACTTTCACATGGTGGTAAGCACCAATTAGAGTTGTAATAGTTACTTGGGACTGGGAGAGGAGAGAGGAGGCTATTTGATCAGTTAATGATGATGGTCTGTCTGAAAATGTGACTTTGGTTGAACTCCTAATAACAAAGTGCACCCTATGGTGGAGAATAAGGATGGAGAGATTTCAGGTAGAGAGGATGGATTGAGCAAAGGCCTGTGAGCAAGGAGAGCTTAGCATATTCCAGAACTAAAAGGAGGCCAGTGCAGATGATGCCTTGCAGGCTAAGAGTACTAGGCCAAAAGTGTGAAAGTCATTGAGAACACCCAAGGGCCTCCTCATTCCCACTGTTAAGCTGAATGATCACTGTCTTTATCCCCACTGAGTTGCTGCTTGGTGAGCCATCTAAGCAAAAAGAAAGAAAATCACTATCACTATCCTTACTTTTAGTTTTATTCTATGGCCAGACCATAATGCATATCTATGCACATAGACCTGTGTATGTATACACCCATACATGCATATGCAGAAAAACATGTAAATAAAGAAATATTTCTACACATGAACATATATATCAACACCTATACATATAAAACATTTACAGGAACACACACATACACTGAGAGACACATACACAGGTGCTTTTGAACACTAGACAGGTTTCATCCTAGATATTCAGTGGCTCAGAGATCACAGTAAAGAAGGTAAACAGGAACACAAATGACTACCTAGTACTTGAGAATATGGAGACAAAGTCATATGTGGGTGGAAGCTTTTCCCTAGCTGGCGAAGCTCAGTATGAGGGAAAAAAAAACCAGAAGGCACTAATAAAAGACACATGAATGACACAAACAGGTAATTCTGAAAACAGCCAAGTTGGAAAAAGCTAACATTAAAGACAGAGTCAATAACAACAATGAAGGCTGTCAGAATTAAGTGGGCTGGTGTCACTTAAGAGACCTGATCTAAATAGAAAGAAACTCAACCCAATGTGTACAGAAGCTACTTTGTTTGAAGAGAAACCAATCTTCCTCATTGGAATAATCCAGAAGACTAATCAAGAAATGACTGTATGGAAAGGTATCTATAAAACACATCAGAATAATATGAAAACAATAGTATCTGAAGGTCAGGCATAATAAACTAAAAAACTTTTGATTTGCTCCTCAGAATTACAGAAATAACTTGTGAGGAGAGAACAGCATTTCTGGTCCTCTTTTATTATCTTTAAAGTAAGATCTGTTTGATAAGAGATTGACAGTATTAATGATGCATTTAAAAATTATGTAAAGATGATGTACAGAAGGGTTACAGTTACATAGGTAATGTCAGGAGTACATTTCTTTTTGAAGTTTCCCTCCCCTCATTTTCACCTATTCCCTATTTCCCCAACTCCACTCTTCCCCAAGTTGTAAAGTTCATTTCCAACATAGTGTCGGGATCACTGTTGAACTGGTTTACCCTTTGTCCCACTATTTTTGTGTGGCTAGCTTTGTGATATGTTGCACCTCTGCTTATACAGAGCAAAACCTACTGAAGAGAAAAGACATAATGTGAATACCACCTGGCCCTGTGGAGTGTATCTGTTTTACAGAATCCTATCAACAGAGCAAATAATAGGAACAAATTGACTACAACCCAAGGTCAAACACTATGGTAAAAACAAAATTGTCTGGGGTTGCATAGGACAGAGCCTCACTGAAATTGGCTAGAGCTGTGGGGGAAAGCCACTCCAATGAAGTGGGACTCGAGACTGCCCTCAGAGGCACTGGTAGAATTCAGATAGGTGGAGAGGCACAGCAAGGCACTTCTGAAACACTGACAGCTGAGCAGGAGCAGCTCAAATGGATCCAACTGTGAGTCTGAAAGTACTGCCTAATTATTAACTAGCAGGTGAAAGCACAGGGGACAAACTGCTGGTGTCACTGTAAAGGATTCCATCTGGAAGCAGCACCCTCGGGAAGCCCTTTACACAGTCATTCCTAGGAAGTGCAAAGAAGGCAGTATCTTCTGCTTAGTAAACTAGCAATGCAACACTTAATATCACCCATATTTAGCAGAATTAAAAGGATACCAAAATAAGACATCCTGACAACTCTGATGATGAGAGTGTAAATGCAAGCATCTCTTTGGAAGTCATTTGAGGACCATATCATCTGTTGACCTGGAAAAGGATCATAAGGAAATAGTGCTCCCTCCTAAAAAAAGAAAAAAAAGGGAAGGGGCCAAATATACTAACTGCAGAGCTATTG
>NW_012283144.1:0-2622 GCF_000151885.1 Dipodomys ordii
CTTCCTTCCTTCCTTCCTTCCTTCCTTCCTTCCTTCCTTCCTTCCTTCCTTCCTTCCTTCTTCCATTTTCCTTCCTTCTTTCATTCAATTGTTGCCCTTCATCAGTTACCATATTGACCAAGATCCCAACTCCATACCTCACACAGAGATAACATGAGAAAGAAGGTTGAGAAGGTTAAGGCTCTGAACTCAGAAAGAATCCTTCTATAACAAAAGATCCTTGAAGATACTGGGTTCTTTGGAGATGGTAGATTGTCCCGTGGGTGGGCTGTAAGCAATAGCTACACATTTTAATGACAATTTCAAGGACATGTCTCTTTCCTGCCCACAGCAAGCATCCTTATATTAGTGTGTTAGTCATTCCAAGAGCATTCTGGGTATTATTAATTATGGCCAATGTGACTTTCTCATCGAGAAGAAAAAAAACAAAATAAAAATCTTATTTCGAAAACAGTTCATGCAAAGACAGATTATCTCAAACCTCCACTTTATTCTTTGTCTAACAATGAGCAGTTGGTTAGATTTTATACAGTGCTTATCTTCATTGATTCGATTGTGTGTCTTACTTTATATGCAAGTAAATTTTCCTCTTTCTTAGTCTTTATATTGATGCTCCCAAGAGGTCCTCATTTCCAAATCATTTTGAAATATATAATGTAAAATATGCCTAGATATTATGGTTATTTTCACAATTGGACTGCAGGAAAAGTTTTAAATTAGTGCTCACTTTTAATAATACGTTTGTCCCTAGTGTATCTTCAGAAAAGCAGAAGCTCAGAAGTGACAGTTGCCACATTTAATAACTATTCCTCTTCCTAAGAAAACTGCCTGTAAATGTGCTCATTGTAGCATTTATTATACCAGGAATTAGCAATGGCTGAAATTAACAAAAATTAAATATCAATAAAGGATGATAAAACCACAATACATATTTAATATAGTTATGATATAACATAGATTATAATTGTATGAGGATATGAAAATAACTTTGAGATTGGATATTGAGTAAAAATTTTAGAATAATATGAACATTAAATGATACAGTATACCATGTGAAAATTTACATGGAAAAATATACCTATAAGGATGAAAGTCAAAATGATATTTAGAACCAGAAAAGCTCTAAGTTTATGAATGGAGAAAGAGACACAGGTAAAGGAGATTTTTCATCAAGTGACAATTTTTTGAAATAACCAATATAATATCTTGTCTATATCTTCTTTCTTTTTTGTTAAAAGTTACATGGCCACTAATTGGATTTTTAAAAATCATCAATGTGTCTAAATGAAATTGAAACTTAATTTGTATATTAAGTGTTCATTCTTCCAGACGACTATATAGATGTAACTGTGAAAATAGATACACATTCATAAAAGGTTCATGGAATGAGATCATAGTATTTTAAAATGTAATAATGTATAAAATGCAAGTGTACCTACATTATCAAAGATCCAACTGGTGCGATTGCTTAAACTAAGATGTTATCTCAGCAGATGGGCCATTTCTAACACACCCTTTTAAGGTTAATAATAATATTATTAGATTAGATCATGGAGTTGTTAGGTGTTTTTCAACTTGTGTTTTAATTTTATATAATTCAATTGATTTCCTACAATAGAGATGGAAATGGCAAGTTGTTCTCTCTGCTTTTCATAATCTTTCCCTTTTGCCTCTGGTTTCTGTGACTTAGGCTAACATTTTCACATTGAAACTATTTTTAGCATATGTAATATATCTATTTTATAGTTTGGTATAAATCTAATTTTAAATGGTTTCATCCTTATTGTTTTATTTTTAAAATTATAGTTTCTTTATTCCTGATGTCATTTAATAATACCGTATAGTAACCATTTCTACAAGTTCTAATCTCAAAAGGGAAATTATGAATATACTTTGTAGATGTCTTTGGAATGAATCTACTTATAGCTGATGATAAAGATGATGTCTTATTTAGTAAACACCCTCATTTTGTGAGGCTGGCATGTCCAATCTTTTCAATTTTGGCAGAAATACTTTCTAGTTGTCGTTTAAACCAAATCAGCCTTTTCCGATGTATTTTATGGCACTAAAGGATTCAGGATGAAACGATAACTTGGCTTTATTTTTGTGTAAACTAAAACAAAATAACTCGCCTTTCTCAATATTCCCAATGTACCATTTTACTGGCAATGGCTTGAAACTCATTAGTACACATAGTTTTCACAAACACTTCAGAAGATGAATTTGGTACTTCCCATTATTAGTGGCAGTGAGAGTCAGAAATGTTAGGTGACTCATCTAGAGGCTCATGATTGGAGAAGAAAGAATGGAGACCCAGATACCACCAACTATGATGAACAATCTTCACCACTTTGCCTCATTGATTTCTTTTCGGAGTTATTATAATATATCAGTAATACTGTATACATATGCGATACTTGTGTGTGTGTGTGTGTGTGTGTGTGTGTGTGATTATTGGTTATCCTCAGCCCTTACACTAAGGGCTAGACCAAAGAAACGTTTCAAAGTGTTGGGTTTTTTTTATTGTGAAAATACTGTACAGAGGAGTTACAATTACATGGGCAAGATAATGAGTACATTTCTTATCAAGCATTGTAGCCTCCTCCTTTGTTTCCCCTTCCC
>NW_012283145.1:0-1445 GCF_000151885.1 Dipodomys ordii
GAACCCAGGGCTTCATGCATGCTAGGCAAGCACTCTACCACTAAGCCACATTTCTAGTCCACATTGCGTTCTTTGATTGGCATATGTTGAGCCACACTTGAGTCCCTGTAATAAATTCCCCCTTAACATGATCACTGACCTTTTTTATGTGTTGATGGAATTGATTTGCTAGTATTTCATTGGAAAATTTTGTGTCTATGTCAGTCATGGATATTGGTCTATAATTTCCTTTCTTATGTTTTTGTCTTGTTTTGCTATGAAGATAATATGGAGAATTAAAAAAATACCCAAGGACATAGAAATGATCCAAATAAGAGCTGAAGAAATGGTCTTTACAGATACTTCTCAAAAGAAGAGATACCAATGGCCAACAAGTACATGAAAAAAAAGTATTCAGTGTCATTAACCAGCAGGGAAAGTCAAATTACAATATGATATATCTCAGCTCAGGCTACGAAGACTGATATTATCAATACCAGGTCTTTATTTATTTTTGTGATATATATATATATATATATATATATAGTGACTTTTTGAATCTCTAGCTTGCCTATTTGTGCTTCTAATTATATATTTTGATGAATTAAGCATTTTGAATTTTGATAAAATCTTGTCCATTTTTACTTCTGTGATTATTTAATTGTCCTATCTGAAATATCTTTGTTTAATTTGGGTGCAATGACTCATACCTGTACTTGTCTTAGCTACTCAGGAAATGGAGAGCAAAAAGTTAGATTCCCAAATGACCAATAAAAACTAGAAATGGTAGTGGGTTAGGGGTGGGTGTCTGAAGTCTTAGAGTGCATGCCTATTAAGTGGAAGGACCTGAGTTCAAACTCCAGTATCACAAACAACAACCATGTCTCCAATTATAATGGCTTGTTCTTTATGAGGGTTTGTTCCTGTATATCCCCCTGAAAACCCAGGATATTTTGCTTTTACATTTTACCCTGTAATCCATTTCAAATGAATTTTGTGTTCAATATGAAATAGTAGTGGTGGTTATCTTCTTCTCATGGAGACATCCAGTTGTTCCAGCATTATTCTGAATGTTTCTTTTTTCCTCTTGCTTTGGAATGTTTACTGAAAGTCAAATATATGTGTCATTTTTTTCATTTATTTGCTTTCTCTTATTATACCACAGTGTCTTAATTATTGTACTTTTTATCAAGGTGAAATACAGAGGGGTTACAGTTACATAAGGTAATAAGTACATTTCTTATCATACTTGTTACCCCCTCCCTCATTTTTCTCCTACTTTCCCCTCATCCATCCCCCAAGATGTACAGATCATTTCCAACTTATTGTCTTGTGAGTATCACTGTTAATTATTGTACTTTTTTCATTTTATTTTTTTTTGTGAACATACTGTACAGAGGGGTTACAATTACATGGGCAGGATAATGTGTACATTTCTTATCAAGCATTGCAGCCTCCTCCTTTGT
>NW_012283146.1:0-1554 GCF_000151885.1 Dipodomys ordii
TTAAAATACATATCTAAGGGTTCATTTTCCTGACATCACATTATCTGACCTTTTCCGCTTGACTAATACATATACTAGATATTAGCAGGAAGTCTTGAAATGTGACATTTTCACCAAGTCACCCATCTGGAAAATGTAGTTTAACAAAGTCATTGGCCTCCCTTTTAAAAGAACTTTCTAGACTGAGATACAGACAATGAACAAGGCTTTCTTTTCTGACTACTTGCCTGTACCTGTCTTACAACACAAATGAGACTGTGAGTGCTTAGCGTTCAGTAAAATAAATTTTCATTCAAAAATTAAATTTTGGAAAAATTTGCTACTAGGAACTTGACAGTTTCCCTAATAATTATAAACGTACCTGATGAGATGGGGGGCACTATTAGCCAAGTGATTCATCTGATATGGGAGATCTGAATAATTCAGTAAACCTGGATTTTCCACAAGTCAGAGTAATGACACTCCAAAAATCACACCTGGCATAGGATCCATTCAAATGCAATAATATGAAAAGTTAACTGATGAAAAATTGCAGCCTGGTTAAGTTTGGGCATACTACTTAAGTAATACACTCACGATGATGTAAAAGGTTATGAAGATACTCTTCCCTTTTCACCTACATTCCTCCTTGACGCTCTATTTTCTTCTCATTCTTTAATCATGATGATATCTTGAATTTAATTCAGAGACAGCTGTAAGAACCTACTTGTCTTCTATTAAGCCAAATACCATGGCAAAACAATTTTTCTCAAAATTTTTGGTTTTTTTATATGTACTATATTTTTAATTATAATATATTATTTATGTTAATATATAATAGTGTCTTCATAGCTTCTATTTTAATAAATTTTGCAATTTTGTGTTAATATCTAAAGACCTTAATATTGATTATGAATTAATAATAAAAATAAAAATTTTAACTTGAGAGAAAATTTTTTTGGTGGTCTCAGTAATTTATTTAGATAAATATTTTGAATTGTTATCATAAAGATGATGTACAGAGGGGTTACTGTTTTATAAGTCAGGTAATGAGTAGCTAAGACAAAAGTCTGAGCTACCGATGCCCAGCTGTACATTTCTTTTTGGACAGTGTTACCCCTTCCTTTGCTCTATCCCAATTTTTCCCTCCCATCCCCACCCACAAGTTGTATAGTTCATTGTTATCAATTTTTTGGGAATGAAAATGGCCTCAGGACAAAATCATTAGGGGACTGTCAAGCTATTGGCAATGGTGAGAAATGTATCATAACGGGATGGGACAGGAGCCAGGCATATCCAGCAAAAGTTATAGAGATCTTTTGTATTAACTTAGACTTTGTGAAGTGAATCATACATTTAATCTTTTCCAATAATACATGTGATTAGAGTAGCCCAGGGTGAGTGCTACTGTGATTTCAAAGCTGAAGCCCTGAGAAAAGTGGGAAGAAAGACTAGAGGTCTTTCAAATTTCCTTTGCTTTTTTGGGGGGTCTGGTTGTGGGGCCTGAACTCTGGGCCTGGGCGCTGTCCCTCAGCTCTTCAGCTCAAGGCTAGCGCTCTACCACTTGAGCCACAG
>NW_012283147.1:0-3549 GCF_000151885.1 Dipodomys ordii
TACAATTGCATGGGCAGGATAATGCGTACATTTCTTACCAAGCATTGCAGCCTCCTCCTTTGTTTACCCTTCCCATCCCTTCCCAGCCTCCCCCCTCCCCCTCAAGAATATTTCTTAACCTTGATCCTCTCTCTCTCTCTTCCTCTCCTGCCTCTATCTCAATCTGTTTTGATTCCCATGAAGTAAGCAACTTGCTCCATCATACCACTCTTGGCCCCATGACATACTTCCTCACCACAGACAGACACACATCAATGGAGTCAACCAACTCTTGAAATAATGACTCAAGCCTCTGAAACCATGCTCCAAACAAAGCATTCTTTCCTCTCTTATATTGTTTTTCTCAAGTATTTGTTACAGTGAAGGACAGTCTGACAACAGAGAAGGGTTTGTGGGTCATATTTGACTAAAGAAAGACTTTGGAGATAGTTGGCCTATTTCATCATTGTGTAGCATGATGATCTAGTAGACTTGTTTTGCTCTGGGGATGTTTTCTAATTCTGCATTAGCTGTTTGGACACAATAGTGAAGACATCCCAACTTTCAAGTTACAGCTCTAAACTGGAGAACCCAGTACCTTGTTTGTACTCAACTGTCAATTATTTATGAATGTAGGGGAGTAGTGGTGTCTTCAGTAATAAAATGATAATTTATGTATTTGGAAAGTTTCCTTTTGTGTTTGGCAACATCAACACTTATTTTGCTAATTATGTTTAACCCCAATTAGTATCACTATTAGCATTTTCTGAACATTCACACACAAACACACATGACTCATCAGTTGATGGTCGGTAGAATGCCCAGAAACATTGTGGGAGAGAAAAAGGTGCTCTGAGATTATGGGTTAAAAAAAAAACCCGTTTGGACTGTCAATTCACACATTAATAATCTGGATCAATAAAGAGTTGTCTCGATTTTTACTAAGTTTTTCCAAAACCAAATAATCACATCCAGAAAATACATGTAATGTCAACTAAGTCTATCAGCACCCACAATATTGTCTCCTAACTAGGATTATCTAGTTTGACTAGACTGACCATTATAATCACAAAGTCTCAGTAGCTTTGTGCATATGATCATATAAAAGGATGCTTATCAACATGAACTCCAGGAAATGGAAACAAGCGGTTTTTTAAAAATTTTATGTTTTGCGGTTCTTTTCTTCTTCTTCTTCTTCTTTCTGTTTTTCCCCTTTTGTTTCTGTTTTTAAGTTCTGTAAGTTTATCTGATTTGGGGAGGGGAAAGGGAAGCACAGAGATGACAGAAATGGTGGGACAAAGAATGAACCAATTCGGACTGGGTAGGTGGCTCAGTGGTAGAGCGCTTGCCTTGCATGCCTGAGGCCCTGGGTTCGATTCCTCAGCACCACATAAGCAAGAAGAAAAAAGCAGGAAGTGGCACTGTGGCTCAAGTGGTAGAACGCTAGCCTTGAGCTGAAGAGCTGAGGGACAGCGCCCAGGCCCAGAGTTCAGGCCCCAAGACCAGACCCCCCCGCCCCCCTCCCCCCAAAACAGAATGAACCAATTCATCAGTGATACTCACTAGATACCAGGTTGGCACTGAACTGTACAACTTTGGGAGGTTTGGGAGGGGAAAAAATGGGAGGAAATGAGGGAGGGGGTAACACTGTTCAAGAAGAAATGTATGCAGTATCTGACTTATGTAACTGTAACCCCTCTGTACATCACCTTTCCCATGCAAAAACATTTTTAAAAGACCATGGTATACATCTCTCTCTATCTTTTTGGCTGCCTGCTACCCAGACTTTGCTGAGTGCTCTCCCAGTCTTGGAGATAGAGAATTCCACAGATTTCCAGAAAACATGCTTCCAGACTCCTCCTGTTCTTCTTCCTCCTCCTCCTCCCTCCTCCTGAATGGTTCTGACCCTCCCTGTTTAGACTGGGTCTAGTCTCCCTTTTTGCCTCAGGACAGGTCCTCTGCCTCCCCCTCCACACACACCCCTTCACTCCCCGGATCTCACCCTCAACCAGAGGCGCTCACCTAGCTTCTCTTCGGCTTGGCTGCTTTCCGCAGTCTCCGTTGGAGGCTGGGCTGTCGCCTTGGCGGCAGCTTCCTCTGCAGCAGGGGTGGTGGCAGCAGCAGGCACATCGGCTTGTTTTGGCTCCTCCTTGGCTGGGGCATCTTCGGCCTTGGAGGACGGCGAGTTGTCAGTGGAAGCTTTAGTGGCACTTTCTGTCTCCGCAGAGCCGGCCTTCTTCTCCTCGGAGGGCGCAGCATCCTGCAGGGCCACCTGCTCGGGAGCAGCCTCGGAGGCCTCTTCGCCCTTCTTCTCCTCCGAAGCGGCGTCTCCTGCCTTGCCGGTGTCATCGGGCTTGGAGCCGGCGGCCGGGGCCCCATCAGTGGTGGCTGTACCTTCTCCCTCTTTCTTCTCCACGCCATCAGCCACGGGGGTGTCTTCCTTCTTCTCCTTCGCTTCGGCCTCAGCAGCATCTCCCTTCTTCTCGCCTTTGAGCTTTTTCCTTGTTATGTGTCCACGGAAGCTAGCCTGGATTTTGGTGGCGGCCTTATGAGCTTTGTCTTCGGGTTTGATGCCATCTTGTTCAATCTTTTGGTCCTCATCATTTTTTTCAACCTTTGTGGAGGAGAAGACAAGAGAAGGAGAGCTCAAAGGGCTGTTTGACAGAGCTGAGTATTGGACAGCCATGTAATTTGTCATGCATGGCGGGGGGGGGGGGGCTAGTTGGGAGTTTGCGCTCCACAGCGCTTTAGGCATTCAAGTTAAGGCTGTGGGACCTTCTCAAGTCCTTCCAGAATTTGTGGCATTATTTTCTATGTATTTCCACTTTGCCCAGCTCAAGGTTGCTCTACTACCAAACTTCAATTAGCATTTACGTCCAGCTTTGTCATGACAGTTCAAATCACATTCACTCTGATTTTTTTTGTTTTTTTGCCTTTTGGTTTTTGTTGTTGTTGTTGTTGTTGTTGTTGTTGTGGGGCTTGAACTCTGAGCCTGGGCGCTGTCCCTCAGCTCTTCAGCTCAAGGCTAGTGCTCTACCACTTGAGCCACAGCGCCACTTCTGGCTTTTTCTGCTTATGTGGTGCTGAGGAATAGCACACAGGGCCTCAAGCATGCAAAGCAAGCACTCTACCACTGAGCCACCTTCCCAGCCCCACTCTAAGTTTTAATCGAAGAGTTCTGAAAAATACTTGGGTTTGCGGGATTTCAGAGAGTTTGTAAAATTTTAGGTTTTTTGAAAACATTATGCAAGTCCGGCACCTTTGGTCATGCCTGTAATCCTTGCTACTTAGAAGGCAGAAATCTGTGGACTGAGGGTTGAAGCCAACCAGGGCAGGAAAGTCCATAAAAGTCTTATCAATTAATAACTCAAAACAGCCAGAAGTTGAGGTGAGGTGAGGCTCAAATGGTAGGATACCATCTTCAAACCCACCCCCAGGGGCTGGGAGGGTGGCTCAGTGGAAGAGCGCTGGCCTTGCATGCCTGAGGCCCTGGGTTCGATTCCTCAGCACCACATAAGCAGAAAAAGAAAGTGGCGGAAGTGGCGCTGTAGCTCAAGTGGTAGAGTGCTA
>NW_012283148.1:0-1899 GCF_000151885.1 Dipodomys ordii
CTCCCTCCCTCCCTCCCTCCCTTCCTTTCTTCCTTCCTCCCTTCCTTGCCTGAAACTTGATCTCAGGCTTGGGCACTTGCCTAAGGCCAGCGCTCCACCATTTTATTCATAGCATCACTTCTGGCTTTTGGATGGTTAATTAAAGATAAGGGTCTCACGGACTTTCCTGCCTGAGTTGGCTTTGAGCTATGATCCTCAGATCTCAGCATCCTGAATATGTACGATTATAGACATGAGCTATGGACTATAAGCACCCAGCTTCTTTAAGATCCTTATTGCTATGGAATCCTGCTGTTTTATATGGCTTTTCATTGCTAACAATTGGGTTCAAACTGTGCTACAGAGATATAGTTATTAATAGAGTTTAGGCTTCTCCACTGAGTTACTGCCTCCTTTTCTTTCTGTTCCCAATGCAAGTGAAACATTCAAAATGAATTTATTGCTAGACGCTGATTGTGCCTGTTATCCAAGCAACTCAGGACACTGGGACTTGAGGATCATGGTTCAAAGTTAGCCTGGGCAAAAAGGTGGGGCTCTAGCTCAAGTGGTCGAGCATCAGCTTTGAGCAAGAAAACAATGTGTGAATTTTGAGACCTTGAGTTCAAACCCCAGTACACACACACCATTTGTTGACTGTAAATACACACCAGACCTTATAATTTTAATGCCATGTAGAAAAGGATTTTGAAAATCATTTCAATAATCCATAGTTTTTTCAACCCATATTTCCTAAGTACTAGGAAAATATTTTCTGGACTGATATTTTCCAGGAAATTAAAAATTAACATTCAGAGTTCAAGCCCAACACTTAGATTATAGGAGGATATGTTTATAACTCAGAATTCCCTCCAAGTAATCTTTCAGTCTCAGGAGCTAAATAATGGCCTCCATTCTTCCCCTCCTTACCCCAATTCAGGAAGGAGTCACCTGGCTCTGTCAGGGCAGCTGGTTGCTATGGGCAGACCGTGGGCTTGGACTCTTTTGCATGTAGAAGATAGCAATGTGACTGTACAGAGTGAAAATTCAATTGCAGGTGTATTTGCAAATTGGATCTTGAGGGGGAAGTTTAAGCAAATCCTTTTGAAAGTGAATCCCTCCAAGGAAGGAATAATAAAGAAACACGAAGAAAGGTGACAATCAAAAACCCATTAACACATCTAGTTTCCAGAGAAGAACCTGGCTGTCTAATGACATTTATGCTTTCATAGCTAGGCATTTAACCGTCATTTTGTGTCAGTTGCTTCCTTTATAAATGCCATGTGGCAAATCTGTTTCCTATGTATCAGAGGGAGGGAGGGAGGGAGAGGGAGAGGGAGAGGGGCGGGAGGAGAGCAAGAAGAGAGAGAGAGAGCATGTGAGAGCTTAACCATCCTAACCATTCTTAGAGGTCTTAGATGTTTAAGTGAGCTGATGGCTCAAAATATGTGGCCAAGAAAAGACTAAAGCAACTAGCTTTTTAAAAGTTGGAGTTATGTGCCAGGTGTCAGGGGCTCATGCCTGTAATCCTAGCTACTCAGGAGTTTGAGATTTATGGATCATTTTTCCAAGCCACCCTAAGCAGAAAAGTCCCTGTGAGATTTTGTTGTTGTTGTTGGTGGTGGTAGTGGTGGTCATGGGGCTTGAACTCGGGACCTGGGCGCTGTCCCTTGAGCTCTTCAGCTCAAGGCTAGCACTCTACCACTTGAGCCACAGTGCCACTTCTGGTTTTCTAAATGGTTTATTGGAGATAAGAGTATCTCAGACTGGGACTGGGAAGGTGGCTCAGTGGTAGAGTGCTTGCCTCACATGCATGAGACTCTGGGTTCGATTCCTTAGCACCACATAAGCAGAAAAAACTGGAAGTGGCGCTGTGGCTCAAGTGGTAGAGCGCTAGCCTTGAGCTGAAGAGCTGAGGGACAG
>NW_012283149.1:0-1707 GCF_000151885.1 Dipodomys ordii
CACCCCCACCCCTAGCCAAAGTTGTGAAGTTCATTTTTCGACATAACAACTTGTACATCTCATTGTTGCAATGGGTCCACCGGTATCCCTATTTAAACAATTTGTTTTTTACTTCCCCTCCACAAATTATACCAACATCAAATCAGTGAAAGCAGGGGTTGTACCATGGGGGAGGGACATACAAAGCAACCCCCCAACAACAAATCCTCAAAGAAACAACCCAGTAAATAAGTGGGCTAAGACTTAAAGAGAAACTTCTCTGAAAAGGAAATAAGAATGGCCAATAGACACATGAAAAAATGTTCAACCTCCCTAGCCATAAAAGAAATGCAAATCAAAACAACATTGAGATACCACCTTACTCCAGTTAGAATGGCTACAATCAAGAACTCTAATAACAACAGATGCTAGAGGGGATGTGGACAGAAGGGAATCTTACTGCATTGTTGATGTGAATGTAAACTTGTTCAACCACTTTGGAAAGTAGTATGAAGGTTCCTCAAAAGACTCCACATAGAGCTCCCCTATGACCCAGCAATCCCACTTTTGGGCATTTACGCAAGAAATGACTATTTTTATTATTATTTTTTGTTCTGTCCTGGGGCTTGAACTCTAGGCTTGGAGTGCTTTTCAGCTCAAGACAAATGCTCGACCACTTGAGTCACAGTGCCACTTCCGGTTTTCTGGTGGTTTATTGGAGACTTTTGTGATCAGGCTGGCTTTGAACCTAGATTCTCAGAACCCAGCCTCCTGAGTGGCGTGAGCCACCGGTGCTTGGCTCTATTTTTAATTCTTTATATGTATTTATTTATTTATTTTGGTATGGTCGTGGGGCCTGAACTCTGGGCCTGGGCGCTGTCTTTTAGTTCTTCAGCTCAAGGCTGGAGCTCTACCACTTGAACCACAGCGCCACTTCCGCTTTTTTCTTTTTGCTTAGGTGGTGCTGAGGAATCAAACCCAGGGCCTCAGGCATGCAAGGCAAGCGCGCTACCACTGAGCCACCTTCCCAGCCCCTCTATTTTTAATTCTTTCAATGCCTTTTGGGAATAAAGGTATTTTTCTCAAAACTAAGCAGCCATTTATTTGACATCCTAATGAAAAGAAATGATAACATTAGAAGAAAAAAGAGAGGAACAGCAGGCGAACTCATGCATTATATTCAAGGTACATTGAACTATGTAACTTGAGTGTATAGATGGATTTAGGAAAGATGGAAAAGAATGTTGGAAGAGGAAGCATCCATCACGATACAGTGTACTCATAATCACACTTGTTGAATTCAAAAAAATAAAATAAAAAGTAAAATAAATATAGATGCCATATTTAAATATTGAATAAGCATCCAGATTCTTCTTTCTACCAGACATTTGTAGTTTTTGTTCTTTCTTAATATATATATATATATATATATATATATTAACAGCAAATTGCAAGTTTTATTCAACAAGCCAAGGCTCAGGCCTTGTCCCGTACCCCCAGATGCAGCAGAGGAAGGGAGAGGGCCTAGAGCAACAGTATAGCTGGGCTTATAAAGGCAAAACCGACAAAATTACAACAATGCTATGGTTTAGGGACAAGTTCGATTCTGATTGGTCAGGGACCAGGTGTTTGCTTAAGCCATGGAGGCTGACATCTCCTGTGGTTAATCTTCTGCTGACTGGGTCTCAAAACCATCCTGTTCTGGGGTGTTCTGCAATCTTTTTTTTT
>NW_012283150.1:0-1473 GCF_000151885.1 Dipodomys ordii
GCCGGAAGTGGCACTGTGGCTCAAGTGGTAGAGCGCTAGCCTTGAGCTGAAGAGCTGAGGGACAGCGCCCAGGCCCAGAGTTCAGGTCCCACAACTGGACCAAAAAAAAAAAAAAGTCTTATGAAAGGTACCTGTTACAATATTGAGCACCGGAGACACTGATCTTTCTGTATCTCTTATAAGAAAAAGAATCAAGTTAATGTGGAATTGACATTTTATAAAACCTTCTTAAAATCTAGGTTAGTCTCTAGTCTGAAGAAAAATAACTCAAGAAAAAGAATCATTTACACTAGTACAAATTCACAAATCTCTATATTAGCTACTTCAACTAGTGTTAAAAATAATCAGAATTCATTATAACTCATGCAGCCTAGACTGTATATATTTCTTTAAATGGCCAACTCCTTTTTTTTCACCCAGTCTCTCTTTTTCTTTTTCTTTTCTGTCTGAGGCAGGTGTTGCCCAGGCTGGTCTCCAACTCATAAGCTCAATTAATCCTCCCAGTTCAGTCTCCCAAGTAGCTGAGACTGAAGGTAGGTGGCATTGTGCCTGGTGCAGGACTAAAAACATTATACGTAGATATTTTAAGATGAATTTTCTTTTTAATTTTGGTGCCAGTCTTAGGGCTTGAACTCAGGGCCTGGGCATTGTCCCTGAGTTTTTTTTTCCTTCCTCAAGGCTAGCCCTCTAACATGTGAGCAACTGCTACACTATTGGCTTTTTTTTTTTTTTTTTGGTCAGTCGTGGGGCTTGAACTCTGGGCCTGGGCGCTGTCCCTCAGCTCTTCAGCTCAAGGCGAGCACTCTACCCCTTGAGCTACAGCGCCACTTCCGGTTTTCTGGTGGTTTATTGGAGATAGGAGTCTCACGGTCTCTCCTGCCCGGGCTGGCTTTGAACCGTGATCCCTCAGATCTCAGCTTCCTGAGTAGCTAGGATTACAGGCGTGAGCCACCAGCGCCCGGCTAGATTACTTCTTTTTTCTTTTGTACCTGTCCTGGGACTTGAACTCAGGGCCAGGTGCTGTCCCCGAGCTTCTTTAGCACAAGGCCAGCATTCTACCACTTGAGCCACAGCTCCACTTCTGCCTTTTTTGGTGCTTAATTGGAGATAAGAGACTCACAGACTTTCCTGCCTGGATGGGCTTTGAACCGTGATACTCAGGTCTCAGGCTCCTAAGTAACTAGGATTATAGGCATGGGCCACTGGCACCTGGCTAGATTTGCTTGTGAGAGCTGATCAGGGCACACTTCTCCTAGGTGGATAATTCAGCCTCGATGGTGGTGAGGAGGGAGTGTGGGGTCAGGAGGCCTTGGCCCTGAGGCCTTTTTCCTGTGCTCCTGCCTGTGGAAAAAGCTGCTGCCTCCATAATCTTCCCTTCTCATCCCTCCTTCCCTCCCTCCCTCCCTTCCTCCCTCCCTCCCTTCCTCCCTCCCTCCCTTCTTTCCTTCCTTCCTTCTTCCTTCTTCCTTCCTT
>NW_012283151.1:0-1880 GCF_000151885.1 Dipodomys ordii
ATATATATATATATACACACACACATATATATATACATATATATGCATATATATATATACACACATATATATATCCTCCAGAGTTTTATCCATGCTGATGCACAGGTATTTCCCACATCCCATATAAGGATGTGTTAATGCAAATGACAGTGGTAACGAGGCTTTCCCTTCTCGCCCTCTGTCAGTCAGGTGGAGCTGCTGCTCCTCAGCACCTGTGTGTTTTCAACTGGATTCGTACATTTAATGCACACACATGGGAGGACCTTGTCCCTTTCCAAATAATGTCACAGTTATTGAGCAGTGAAGAAAAAGCTACATTCCATTTTTTGTATTTTGATGTTAGGTATATCTTAACTTTAATTTTGAAGTGATTTGTGTGTGCATGTGTTCGGTGAGGACAGGTCACTGGCCTGCTCTCGTGAGATTGGTCGCCTTTACTGTGCTTCATTCAGGTCTTCACACAGTGTGGGCAGAGATCATTGTGAAAGGTGTGTGCTTCCAATATTAAGTTAGAAAGTAGTCCTCTGAGAATTTCTGCGGTAACATGTTCTCTCTGTTTTCTAAGATGTTCCTGGCTAGGTTAGTGAATGTGGAAGTAACATCTCTGCTTTGAAATGTCAGTTGTGCATGGTTGTAGCGGGAGGGGATGGTGGGGGACGAGGTGGGGGGAGTTCTCTGTCAACAGGTGCAGAGTTAGGTCTCTGATGGCACCTGTCTTTTTTGAAGCACAGCTGTACTTTAACATAGCAGGCATCTGTTGTTTTGTGTGGCTGCCTCTAAGATATTTGGGTACAAGTAGCAGTTAGGAGAAACTGTCACAAGTTGGTTGCCGTGGAAGGCAAAACAGGCTCTCTTCCTGCGGTGATCTGGACCATGATGTAAACTGCAGGCTCCTTCACTCGCCTGTACCTCACCCCCGCTCCTCCTGTGCCCCGCCACTGCACTGCACTGCACTGGCAATTACGCTGATTAATGAATTGACTACAAGTGTTTATGGATTTCCCATCCATGTCTGATTAGCACATAGTTATGTGCCCTTGACTATAAGGAATTGTAATCCAATTGAAGGGCAAAATTGTGTTCAGAGGCAGCAAAGAGAATATCAATTTCTGATGATGTGCACAGACTACCAGTGCCGAGATTCTTGGGAGCTGAAGTCCTCTGAGAGGGAAGTCCTCTGAGAGGGACAGTGGCCGGCATTCCTGCTCTGGTGGCCATCTACATGCCTCGAGCAGGGCTGGGAGCCAGGGTGAACCAAGATGATACTCTCCCTTCTCAGCAATGCTGAGATGAGTAGCCATGTGGGCCATGTGAGCAGAGCGTAGAACATAGGCTTCCTTCCCCTTTGGACAATTAGCAGGAAGCTTAATGAACATTAGAGTGAATGTGCAGAGTAATATGCATGTACTAGGGATATGGGGTACATCACAAAATCTAAGACACATGCCCCTTCAGGACCCAGTCAGGTCTTAGGTTGGCCTGCAAAGGCTCATGAACAAAATAAGGTACAGGAAGATTCTAGAATGGTGGACTTCGAGCATCAGTGAGTTTATAGGTGTTGCATTACAAGGTATCTGTGGGCTCAGCATTGTTAAGGGCCCCAGACCTTCATAGACAAGAGGAGTTGGGCTAGAAGGAAACCACACCTTCTTGTGAAAAAGGAGGTGCAGGAAAGGAATGTTAGGCTGGACTGGAAGAACAGTCTGAGGGAGATCAGAGGTGGGCCTCCTTCTGTGTACGAAAAGAAAGACAAAGAATGATCCAATGGGTATGGATCATAGTGGGGGGTGGGGGTAGATTCAGTGTGTGCACAGTGGGGGGTGGGGGTAGATGCAGTGTGTGTGTAGTGGGGAGTGGGGGTAGATCCAGTGTGCACAGTG
>NW_012283152.1:0-2926 GCF_000151885.1 Dipodomys ordii
GGCCCAGAGTTCAGGCCCCATGACCGCACCCCCCCCCAAAAAAAAGAAAAAAAAGAAATGTACTCATTACCTTGCCCATGGAATTGTAACCCCTCTGTATAGTATTTTCACAATAAAAAGAAAGAAAGAAAAGAAAATTTCAGCCTGTGCAAAGGAGCCCTAAAGTTTCTCCTAATCCTTCTTGGAATGTTTTCAGGGTGTCTGCATTGACTTCGAGGTCTTTGATCCATTTGGAGTTGATTGGAGCAGGATGATATGTAAGGATCCAGTTTTAGTTTTCTACAGGTGTTTAACCAGTTTTGCCTGCATCATTTACTGAAGAGGTTGTCTTTCTTCCATTCTAGTTTTTTAGCTTCCTTATCGGAAATTAGATGGCTATAGGTCTGTGGTTCATTTCTGGGTCTTCAGTTCTATTCTATTGGTCCTCAGGTCTGTTCTTGTGCCAATGCCAATCTGTTTTGATTACTATGGCTTTGTAATAGAGATTGAATTTTGGAATTGATATTCCTCCAGCACTGTTCTTTCTGCTAAGGATTGTTTTTGCTATTTGGGGTCTTTTATTGTTCATATGTGTTTTTGGATTACTTCTTCTACTTCATTGAAGAATGAGGTTGGGATATTGGTAGATATCACATTGAATTTGTAATAGCCTTTGGAAGTATTGCCATTTTCACCATGTTAATCCTCCCAATCCAGGAGCATGGGAGGTTTTTCTACTTCCCAAGTTCTGCTTTAATTTCCTTTTTCAAGTTTTTAAAGATTTGCCATAGAGGTCCTTCACTTCTTTAGTTAACTCCTAGGTATTTTATTTTTTGTGGGGCTATTACAAAAGGACTTGCTTTCCTGATTTCAGCTGGCTCTTCTCGCTATTGGCATACAGGAAAGCCATTGATTTCTGAAGGTTAATTTTATACCCTGCTACTTTGTTAAAGTTTCTGATAAGCTCAAGTAACTTAGAAGTGGAGTCCCTGGGGTTCTTTAAATACAAGATTATGTCATCTGCAAAGAGGAAGAGTTTTACTTCATTGTTCCCTGGGCTTCAAAGTTCTTGTCTGAACCTTTCCATGTTGTCAATTTATTTCAGGAAAAATTCTGTGTCATGATTTTTGTAGTAGAAATGGGGCTTGAACTCAGGGCCTCACATTCTTGTCTGACTTTTACTTTTTTTTTGTTTTGTTTTTTTTGTGCCAGTCCTGTCCCAGGGTTGTTTTGTTTGTGTTGTGTGTTTCTTTTTTCCCTTTGAGGCTAGCACCTTCCATTTGAGCCACAGCTCCACTTCTAGCTTTTTGGAGCTAACTGGGGACAGGACTTTCATATATTTTCCTGGACACGCTGGCTTTGAACTGTGATCCTCAGATATCAGCTTACTAAGTAGCTAGGATGACAGACATGAGCCACCAGTCCCAACTTTGCCTAATTTTTTTGCTCCACAAAGGAACTCTATCACTTGAGCCATACTTGTACATCTAGCTTCTTGCTACTTAATTGGAGACAAGTGTTTCAATGCATTTTTACCCAAGATAGAATTGCAGGAGTGAGCCATTAGCACCAGTGTCATTTTTTAAAGAGAAAAACCATCAAGGACTCTACTAGTCTAGCAAAGAATGAAGAGATCTGGAAGTGGACCGATGCCTGGAGACAGGTGCATAATGCCATCAAGTTCCTTAGAGTAAAGAAGTCACTTGGTCATTCTCAAGTAGGTAGATGGAGGAGCAAACAGGGGAGTTGGCATTAATGAATGAAAATCCCCAAGAGACAACATAGCAATACTAACAGCAAATTCTTGGAACAAAATCTGTTGCTGCTGATTGCACTGGGGCTACAGGAAGAGTGAGGTTTGTTGCTTCTGCCTGCAGAACATCCCATCCAGAATCCTTTCCAGGGTTCAGCATAATTCATGAATCTATCCTCTCCTCTCCTCTCCCTCCTCCTCCTGTTTTCTTTCCTAGATTTCCTCCTTATGTACCATCTCCCACATTTTCATCCGAGATTCCCAAATACTATTCTCCAAAAGCAGTTGGTAGAATTGCATCAGGGCACTCATCTCTCAGGCTCCTCAATGACTCTATCTTTCTCACTATCAAGGCCAAGATTCTTAGGAGGCCTTCAAAGGCCCCCATGAAATTCAGGATCACTGTCTTGCTAGACTCCAGCTCTCTCCTTTGGCTGTTCACACTCGGACTTCCTGTCATTTCCTCATTGCACATTTGTACATGAATGATCACTCTTTCCTGTGAAAGGAGAGGCTACTGACACCTCCCATTTTCTGGGCATATAACCTGATGCATCCTGGTCCCTTGATCCTACAGCTCACCATATGGGAAGCACATGCTTTGATGGAGTTTCTATTCCAATTCCATTGGTGCTTTATTATGACTAAAACAGGGCCACATCCATGTCTGAATGAATACTACTGTCTATTTCCTCTACTGGTGTTTCAAATCTTTGTTCCAAAACCCCATTAATTTTACCATTTTTTGCAGTAGTTAGGATGGATCCCAGTATCTTTCATGTGCTAGGCAAGTATTGTTTCACTGAGCCACACTTCTAGGCCTAAAATGTATAAATATCAGTGATGTAAGCAGGCTACCTAATCCTTGTGAAAGGGTAATTCCGTGGGAAAATGAGGACAGGTGTCACATCCCATTCAGTTCCAGTCATGTACATCTTATCAATACTAACTCTACACCTAAAAGATGGAACTGCAAGGTTGAAAATATGTTAATATCAGTGGTTTGTATTCAAGCCAAAACATTATCACATTAGCTTTATTTTGTTTTTTGTTTTTTGGTCTGGTTGTGGGCCTGAACTCTGGGCCTGGGCACTGTCCCTCAGCTCTTCAGCTCAAGGCTAGCACTCTACCACATGAGCCACAGTGCCACTTCCGGCTTTTTTCTTTTTGCTTATGTGGTGCTGAGGAATCGAA
>NW_012283153.1:0-1161 GCF_000151885.1 Dipodomys ordii
AATAAAAATAAAAAGAAATGTTGTATAATTCAAACTTGTCAAACACAAAGCAAAAAAATATAAGCAACAACAACAAAAAAACAGACTCCATTGTGAATTAACAGTGACTGAAGTCTCCAAGTTACACAAGATTCATCATTGCATTTCCCAGTGCCCCAAATTTAGACTTCCTACAAATGGCTTCATCTGTTACTCTTCAGTTCAGCATTTTGTCAATTTTTATTTATAGCTAGCATCCCCAACTGCACAGAAGCAACAATCTCCATATCAAGGTTTAAAGGAAAATAGACACATTCTCAGTTAGCAAGGGAGGAAGAAAATTACTGCCGTGTGTCGCTCCTCAAGGATCAAGGAGGAAATAGAAATGATTTTAGATAGAGACGAAAAGGTGAAATGAGGTTCTTTCGTGTCTCTGCCATGTGCTTGTTACAAAGCAATGCGATGAAACAGACTGGAATTGAGTAGGATACACAGGAGTACTATATGATTTGGGTTTTTACAAGTTCAAATGTTTATTATAGCCTTTAAAAAATAGCGATGATATTCTCAACCTACAGATTTTATCAGTGGGTAATTTTTCCATCAATTTTTCCCCCTGAATATACCTTTAAAATGGAAATGATCTACCTTTGAACTGTGTACAACAAGGCAGAACAACAAACTCCCATAGGTAATCAATCTTTTTTTTTAATGGTCTAAGACCTTGATTCAAACTTGGAACCTGATGCTTTTGCTTATTGCCTAGGGCTATACCAACCGAGCCATGCTCACGCCCCCAACTCGCAGCAATTAACCTTTTACACTCACTGTAACAATTATATTATTCAACGAACATGTTTATAATTTACCTATCATTCTGAAAATCCAAAATATCCCTCAGCTTCTCCCAAAATAATCCACACATCAACTTAATAGCTGTGTGAAATGGAATATAGCCTTCTGGGGAAAAATAATAAAAGGAAAACTTGGCAAATTTATGTTTAGGTAATATTTTGTACTTTGAAATATTACTAAGTTTGAAATATTACTAATTTTTTTCTTCCAAAGGGCTGCTGCAAATAGGGGTTTAAAAATGTTACAGCAAGGGGTTGGGAAGGTGGCTCAGTGGTAGAGCACTTGTCTTGCATGCCTGAGGCCCTGGGTTTGATTCCTCAGCACCAC
>NW_012283154.1:0-3428 GCF_000151885.1 Dipodomys ordii
AAGAAAGAAAGAAAGAAAGAAAGAAAGAAAGAAAGAAAGAAAGAAAAGAAAGAAAGAAAGAAAGAAAGAAAGAAAGAAAGAAAGAAAGAAAGAAAAAGTCATTACTTCTATCAAATCTCTCATTTTGTCCAGATGAGTCTGATTCAGGGTTTTTAGTGGTTTGGATTTCTGCCAGATGAAACATGGCATTTACTGGGCCAATCTCTGTCCTATGTTGAGAAAGGGAAGAAAATTGAGATAGGGATGAGAAAGCCATCAAATTGTCAAATATGAAAAAATATGAAAATACATTGGCCAGAGGGGAAAGCAGTCAGGTGGAATATTTTTCACCACATGGCAAACCTCAGTTCAATATGTCAGAAATCTACTGAGTAAGTAATTTAAGGCTAAAAACTATGTTTACAGACAAGACTATGTTCAGACAAAGAAATGTCTGTTTATATGTACTCTGAACATAAGATCCTGCATTAATTACATTTAGAAAACTTGAAACCAAGTGGAAAGAGAAGGATTTGATCAATCTTACGTTGAAATTTATTATTTGTGCCAGTGGCTCATTCCTGTAATCCTAGCCACTCAGGAAGCTGAGATCTAAAGGGTTGAGATTGAAGCCAGGTAAGGCAGAAAAGTCTGCATGATTCCATCTCCAAAATAACCAACAAAAGGCTGGATTAGAGGAATGGCTTGAATATTAAAGAACCCACCAAGCAGCTGAACAAAACAAGGTCCAGAGTGCAAACTCTGGTACAGAGAAAAAGTGAATTCATTGTTTTTCCTACAGAGCCAAAGGACATATTTTTGTAGATGTATACAAGTATCATAAAACATGTGCCATTTTCCCTTTTCCTAAAGAAGAACTAAATAAAATTCCAAGGGATGCCCATGACATGGAACTTCCTATGGAATCCCAGATATGGTTCTTTATTAAATACATAGCCTACAGCTGGAGTTCTTGAAGTTTGGTTCACAGTGGAGCATTATCAGCTTCATCTGGAGACTGGCATCAATGCAAATTCTAAAGCTTCCTTCCAAATCTCCTGAATCCGAAAATCTTAGGGGAAGGCTCCAAAATCTTTGCGGCAAGCTTGAGCAAAGGGTACAGAGTTCACATTTCGAGAATGTGAAACAACAAAGGGAAGACGTTGCTGCCTCTTTTGCTCTTCTTTGAGACTTCTAAAGGAACAAGGAAAAACGAAAACAAAAAAATCCTTTAAAAATTATATTCATTACTATAATGCCAACCCCATAACGATGAGGAATATAGTGAGATTTGAATTCAATTGAGCAACATAGATGTATACCTTAATAGACTTCAGGCAAAGCATGGAATTCTACAAAGGAAGAAGACAGAGCCTTAAGGCACCTGACTATAAAACTGACTTTAAAACTAATAAGCTGATAGATAGTAAGAAGAGATGATGGAGACAATCAGTTGCTGTTTTACAGTTTCAGTTCCAAATTGGTGAATTTAATTAAATTTAATAAAATTAATTAACTCTAATTGTCAACACATTGCTGAATTTCAAGATAAGCACACTGAAAAACCCTATCCATAAGAGAAGTGAACCAAGCTCTGTCCTCTTGCAGAAAGGTTTACAAAGGGAACTAAAGCAGCTTAATCATCTAAAAAGAAACCCTCTGCTACCCTAACTTGTTTTACCAGCCTTTTCCTAGACTTCTGTTCCATAAATAGCTAGTCTTAAAAGAATGGCCTCATTTCCAGATGAGAAAATTATCAAAAAGAAGCTGGCATAAAAACGACAGAGATAAATACTACAAACAAGGAAGAAAAAGTAAGGTTAAAAAGGCACAACAGATTCACATCACAGAAAAATATATTCTTTCTTCAAGAACGTTCCAGTGATATTGTAAAATTAAAGAAAATAGAGGTTTTTGAAAAATATATTTGGAACAAGAAAGAATGACTTAAACAAAAATTAAACCAATAGAAGGATATTGAAAGTGAACAGAACTTAGCAAGGCAATAGAAGAAATAAATATGATCCATCTAGAAATATAATACCTATCTAGAAGTGGAAGTTTTTTTTATTTTATTTGTGAGCATACTGTACAGAGGGGGTTACAATTAGAAGTGGAAGTTTTTAAAGGAACACCACCAAAACTACTTAATTATGGAGACTACATTTGAGTATAGTAGCCCCTAAAGAAGTAAGTTCCTCAATACAAAAAAAAATCATAGATGATCCCTTATAATCCTGAGGTTATGGGATAAGAAATTTACAATTAAAGACTAACACACCAAGAACTGAAACATTAACAAACAACCATTGAATCAACAGGAAATCAAAACATAAATAGCCAAATTAGGAGAGTGAGGCTTTGAATGTCTTGTTCTAATTCTTAGACAAGGTTAGTAGGCTAACCCTTTAAAAGTAACTTCAAAAGATAAGGGAAATAAATTTATAAGTTACAAAACCTCATATATGAAAATAATTGCTGGAGTAGTTGTGGTTTAAGTGTTAGAGCACCAGCCTTGAACAGCAACAACAACAAAAAAAACAGTTGCGAGTACATGGCTTTCAGTTCAAGCCCCAGTACCAACACCACAAACAACAAAAGAGATTACAAAATCAAAATAACTGGTGTTTCATATACAATTTATAGCTTCATAAAACAGATGGAAAGACACCATTTTAACAGTGGAATTATCATTCAAGACCAATCTAAGAAAATAGTCATGGTATATAACTAAATACAATGTGTATTATAAAGGAGCTAAGTATGTAATATGGAAATAGTCAAAAGAATGAATAGCGAAACTATTACCTAAAAACTAATAACAACAGAAAGCTGCTAATCCTTAAGCAGGGAAAACAAAGAATGGAATGATATTTCTGTTTAGAGTTAGACATGAGTCAGACTTTCAAGAGTGCTAGAACTCAGACAGGACTGCCTATAGGGAGCAAGGAGTATGGTGAGAGCCACTGAGGAAAATCACCCAGGGCTGTCACCAGCGGCAAACCTGTGTTTGATCCAGCTCTTCCCTCCATTATCTTTCCAGTACCCCCTCTAGCCAAATTCAAGCGAGGGCTAACTGAGGAAGGGAAGCTGGAAATGTGGTTTACATGGCAAGCCACCACACAGTCTACAGGGTCTGAACTGGATCTCAAGGCAAGCAGTTAAAAGACAGCACAAAGAACAAAAGAGAAAATTAGCTACATTTCTATAAAGGTCTTTAATAAGAAATGTTCCCTACGTAATGCATGAATTTACTTAACTGTTTGAAAATATCAGGGATGGAGTGTAGGACAAGAGTATTGTGTGGGTCTGTTATATACACATGTCTAATCTGGGGAGGGGAAGGGGAATAACAAAGTGTTGAAACAAGGACACAGGATGACCCATTGCAACAAGGATACCTACAGGACAGTATATTGGAAATGAACTTTACAACTTCGGGAGGGGGG
>NW_012283155.1:0-1310 GCF_000151885.1 Dipodomys ordii
TTTTTTTTTCCTGCTTATGTGGTGCTGAGGAATCGAACCCAGGGCCTCATGCATGCAAGGCAAGCGCTCTACCACTGAGCCACCTTCCCAGCTCCTGTTGTGGATCTTAAAAAAAAAATAGTGTTATTATAAAGGTGATATACAGAGGGGTTACATTTTCATAAGTCAGATGAGTACATTTCTGTTTTTTGTTTTTTTTTTTGGCGGGGGTCCGGTTGAGGGCCTGAACTCTGGGCCTGGGAGCTATCCCTCAGCTCTTCAGCTCAAGACTAGTGCTCTACCACTTGAGCCACAGTGCCACTTCCAGCTTTTTTTCTGCTTATGTGGTGCTGAGGAATCGAACCCAAGGCCTCATGCATGCAAGGCAAGCGCTCTACCACTGAGCCACCTTCCCAGCCCAGATGAGTACATTTCTTTTTGAACAATGTCACCTCTTCCTTCACTCTCTCACAGTTTTTCCCTTCTGTCCCTACCTGATGTGGATTTTTGGTCTTGTGTGCAGATAGAAGAGTCAGGTTGGATAGATTTGAGAGAATCAAAAATAAAGTAGGGAAGCCAGATGGTAGTGGCACTCCTGTAATCCTAGCTACTCAGGAGACTGAGATCTGAGGATCACAGTTTGAAGCCAGACCAGGGAGAAAAGTTCCTGACTCTTATCTCTAATAAACCACCAGAAAATTGGAAGTGGGACTGTGGCTCAAAGTAGTAGAGTGCTAGCCTTGAGCACAAAAGCTCAGTGACAGCACCCAGGCCGAGTTCAAGCCCCATAACTGAAAACTAAATATAAACAAATAAAGAGCCAGGTGCTGGTGGTTTATGCCTGTAACCCTAGCTACTCAGGAGGCTGAAGTCTGAGGATTATGGTTCAAAGTCAACCCAAGCAGAAAGTCCATGAGACTCTTCCAATTAACCACTAACAAGTAAGAAGTGCAGGTGTGGCTCAAGGGAGGTGTGGCACCAGCCTTGAGTGAAAATGCTAAGAGACAGTGCAAATACCTGGGTTTTCGAGCCCCAGTTCTGGCACGCACACGCACAAAAATAATGTAGGCAAGAATCAGAAACGTGTGAGCCTGGAGACCAGGCGATCTAGAAGAGACCTTTTTTCCCCCCCAATTTGTCTCATCTACAGCTGCTTTGGTCCCCCTGGAGTCCTCTGGGCCAGGAGAGTTTTTGTGCCTCTGGGAGGCTGAGCTCTTTTTCCTGCAGCGCTGTTACAGCCACAAGAAACCCTGTTCACAATCTCACGGAGATGGAGCCTGAGGAGTAGGAAAAAACCATCCAAACCCAACACGTTTGCGTTGCTTCATGAC
>NW_012283156.1:0-2142 GCF_000151885.1 Dipodomys ordii
CCTTGAGCTGAAGAGCTGAGGTACAGTGCCCAGGACCAACAAAAAAAGAAAGAAAGAAAGAAAGCCAATTATTACCATGCTTACATTTTGAAGAACAGATTGAATTTTAGACTAGACCTTTAGGGAAAACTAAGTTTATTATTTTTTCAAATGCTAAAGATATAGAAGAGTACTATTTTAGAGGTAAGAAATTAGTAATACATGTTCAGCAAGAGGCAGCCCTTGTTTGTTGCTCTTGCTCTCCTCCCTTTCTTCCTTCTTGATGGGCTTCATGAATCCTAAGGAGTTACTTCTCCACTGAGCTTCATTTCTATTCCAGACAAGCTTTAAAACTTGTCTTTTGCCAGGCACCAGTGGCTCACGCCTGTAATCCTAGGTACTCAGGAGGCTGAGGTCTGAGGAACGCGGTTCAAAGCCAGCCCAGGCAAGAAAATCCATGAGACTCTTTCTCCAATAAACCACTAGAAAACCGGAAGTGGCACTATGGCTCAAGTGGTAGAGCACTAGCCTTGAGCTAAAGAGCTGAGGGACAGTGCCTAGGACCAGAGTTCAAGCCCACAACCCAAAAAATAAATAAAATAAAAAACTTGTCTTTTGTGCTGAGACTTGACACTGGCACTTTGTGTATACTAGACAAGTTTTCCACTCAGCTATATACTCAACTAACAATTTTTATTATTATTTCTTTCTCTTTTTCCCCCTAATTTATTGTTGTTTTAGAGGTGATATATAACAGGGTTACCTTTACATACAACAGGTAATAAGTACATTTCCTTTCACATATTGTCATCTGTTCCCTTTCATTCCTTCCTTCCCATCTCCACCCATGAGTTGCATAGTTCATCAGTGTCCAGTGCTCTTCACTGCTACACTTTTCATCCTTTTTCCTCTGATTTTTGTGCCCTCCCTGTACCCTTGCACTGATAGGTACCTGAGTACACCATATATAAGATAAAGAATATAGAGTCACAGAAAAAGAAAAAAGAACAAATTAATAATATTTTTATCTTTTTGTCCGTCCTGGGACTTGAACTCAGGGCCTGTTTATGTGGTACTGAGGAATTGAGTTTGTTTCACAGAATTGTAGATACTCAAATATAGTGAGACCAAAAGAAGATAGTCTTAGAGAATCACAAAGGTGCAATACCCAAGTGCCTCTTCATATGTATATTTCTTTATTTCTTGTAAAGAAAATATTATAAATTTCTTATTTATTTATATATATTTAAATTTTATTATAAATGTGATGTACAGAGGGGTTACAGTTACATAAATCAGGGAAATGAGTACTGTACATTTCTTTTTTTAACTGTCACCCCTCTCTATAAATTTCTTATAAAATATTCTACCAAGGAAGAACATTATAGAAGATATTTAAGTTAGCCTGCTTTTAGCCATTTCCTGTATAAACCTGTCTATATTTGGGGATAAAATAAAAGCTTTGTATGTGTTTGTGTGTATATTTACATATACACAAGAGTTATCAAGATCTCAAGATGTATGGAGTAAGGTCTCTAGAAAGAAAATTAAAGTGTTAATTTGATGAATAAGTCTTTTTAAATTAAGCCTTTATGGGGGATGAGTGGCGGTAACTTGTGTGCATATATGAATGCATAAAAAGGAAACATCCTCGGGCTGGGAAGGTGGCTCAGTGGTAGAGCGCTTGCCTTGCATGCCTGAGGCCCTAGGTTCGATTCCTCAGCACCATATAAGCAAAAAGAAAAAAGCTGGAAGTGGGGCTGTGGCTCAAGTGGTAGAGCACCAACCTTGAGCTGAAGAGCTGAGGGACAGTGCCCAGGCCCAGAGTTGAGGCCCTACGACTGGACCAAAAAAACAAAAAAAACAAAAAAGGAAACATCCTCCATTTTTAATTAACTAATTGATGTTAATTATATATGTAGAAAAAAGAAACAAAAGTAAATGAGTACATATCTATGTTTGGCCAAAGCTTTCTTTTGTATTCCTGGAAGTCTTTTATTGTGGGTAAGTAAGACTGAAATGACGCTGTAACATTTGTTTTTCTTTTTTTTTTTGGGGGGGGAGGTCTGGTCATGGGGCCTGAACTCTGGGCCTGGGCGCTGTCCCTCAGCTCTTCAGCTCAGGGCTAGCGCTCTACCACTTGAGCCACAGTGCCACTTCCGG
>NW_012283157.1:0-2723 GCF_000151885.1 Dipodomys ordii
ACCACTTGAGCCACAGTGCCACTTCCAGTTTTCTGGTGGCTAATTGGAGATGAGAGTCTCACGGACTTTCCTGCTGGGCTAGCTTTGAACCCCATCCTCATATCTCAGCCTCCTGAGTAGGATTACAGGCGTGAGCCACTGGTGCCTGACACTCTTTTTTTTTTTTTTTTAATCCCTATTTACTTAACGGCTCCTTTTTAAGTACTTCCTTGGGGGCACTGTGTCCTGAGTACCTTCTCCTTCCCATTGGCACCATGTGGGAACACTGGCCAGCCTCCCTGCTTGGCTTTCCTCACTGCAAATTTGTAATCCGCCCCCCTGCTTTTTTTGCAGCTGCTATTATAAGAGATAACATAAAAGATGTTTTTGCTAGGCCTGAGAATTAACCACTGCTTCCCCCATCGGGCTGATCTGTGCCCTTTGATCTGAGCCATTCTATGCTGCAGTCCTTTTGTAAACTTGTTTCTAGGAGGAGACAATTCAGTGATAACCACTTTGTGATGAAGGCAAACTTCTCCTCAAATAAGCAATGTCTTCTTATAAGCATCTTAAAGAAAACAGCCCAAGCCTTAGGATACCACTTGTTGCTATCCTATTCTAGTAATAAAGTAATAACTTCTCCAGAATTCCTCTAAGGACAAAAACTGAGCTAATGGCCATCCAGGTCACATCTGTGACCTGGGGCTGTATTAACTATGCAGACTTTCCTCTCTCCCTAATTCTCCCTATTTAACCTGGAGCCAATGTCTGTACCCCAAAAGATGGCCGAGTGTGTGCTGAGTGCTGTCCTCCATGTAGTAAATCTCTTTTATCTGACTTTCACCATGTCTTTTTAAAATTTGTATTGCCAGTCCTGGGATTTGGACTCAGGACCTGGGCACTGTCCCTGAACCTTTTGTGCTCAAGGCTAGCCCTCTACCACTTGAGCCACAGCTCCACTTCTGTTTTCTTTGGTGGTTCAATGGAGATAAAAATCTCACAGACTTTCTTTCCCAGGCTGGCTTCAAACCGGTATCTTCAAATCTCAGCCTCCTAAGTAGCTATGATTATAGGTGTAAGCCGCCAGCAGCCAGAAACCTATGTCTTTTGATTTAGCTATGGGGGTAAGTGGCATGTTGGCATTCCTAGACTTTGTGCCTGGGGCCTAAAACCCTGATTTCAGTACCACCTATGACGCTGGTGATACTCTTCCAATTTTGCATGGAAAGGTATTTGACCTTGACCTTTTTTTTTTTGCCGGTCGTGGGGCTTGAACTCTGGGCCTGGGCACTGTCCCTCAGCTCTTCAGTTCAAGGCTAGCACTCTACCACTTGAGCCACAGTGCCACTTCCGGCTTTTTCTGCTTAGATGGTGCTGAGGAATCGAACCCAGGGCCTCATGCATGCAAGGCAAGCGCTCTACCACTGAGCCACCTTCCCAGCCCCTTTATTTTATTTAATTAGTTAAGTAATTTGTACTCCGGTGCTAGACAACCACTGTTAATCCCAGTGCCTCTCTGGCCCCTGGGAACTGATTTTATCTTTTTTTTTTTTTTTTTTGGGTCCGGTCGTGGGGTCTGAACTCTGGGCCTGGGCACTGTCCCTCAGCTCTTCTGCTCAAGGCTAGCACTCTTGAGCCCAGCACCACTTCCGGCTTTTTTCTTTTTGCTTATGTGGTGCTGAGGAATCGAACCCAGGGCCTCAGGCATGCAAGGCAAGCTCTACCACTGAGCCACCTTCCCAGCCCTTTGTTTATCTTTTTAAAAGATTATAAACACCATTTTCAGCTTCGAATTTTCAGTTTCTCAGTATTTTCCTGGTTCTCAACAACAAGCGAGTTGGCGCTGCTCCATCTTTCTGTACTGTTGGACCCTGCCGACTAACCATTCTTCTCAGATCCTGGCACACTGATGCAATCCTTGCTTTCAGAATCCTCTGGAATTTATTTTCCTTTTCTCTTCATCTGGATGGCTCTCTAAAGTGTTCAATGTGTTTACTGTAAATCTTTATCTCTAGATGAATCCTTGGTGTGTGTGTGTGTAGCTTTTGCTTTCCTAAATAGGCTAAAATTTGTTCTCTAAATCTTATTCTGTTTCCTACACCCTAGTTAATGCAATAGTAGATCTAATTCAGAGGTTGACAAATGACAGGCCCTGCTGTAATTAGTGAAACTGGCATAGTAGGGGCATAACCATGGTTATGTCAATTACCTTGGTCTGATAATTTCATATTGCATATCAATTATAATACTGTACTATACCCCATAAATTCTATAACTATCACATAACATTTAAAATAAATGTATATAATGAATAGTGGCTCACGCAAAATTAAATAAATTTTCATGAATTTTTTTCAAAGGTAGATTAATCGATTTGGGGTGCATAGTAAGAAAAAGTTTGCAAGCTGTTGATCTAGTCCATTGCTGCACACTGCTGCATTTGTCCCTACTATTCATCCACCATAATTTTTAATTTAATTATTTTCCCCAATACTAGAGTTTGAGCTCGAGGCATGGGTACTGTCCTTTAGTTTTGTTGTTGTTGTTAGACTTTTTTTTCTTAAGGCTAACACTTTGCCATTTGAGCTACACCTCTACTTTGGCTTTTGGGTGATTCTTGGGAGAGAGGAGTCTCATGGACTTTCCTGCTCTCTCTGGTATCAAATGGTGATTCTTAGAGCTCAGCTCCTTGAGTAGCGAGGATTATAAGCATGTGCCACTGGCATTTTTTTTGGGGGGGGGGG
>NW_012283158.1:0-3676 GCF_000151885.1 Dipodomys ordii
TTTCTTTCTTTCTTTCTTTCTTTCTTTCTTTCTTTCTTTCTTTCTTTCTTTCTTTCTTTCTTTCTTTCTTTCTTTCTTTCTCGATTGTGGGGCTTGAACTCAGGCCCTTGGTGATGTCCCTGACCTCTTTTGATCAGGGATAGCACTTTCCACTTTGAGCCACCGCTCCACTTCCAGTTTTTGAGTGATTAATTGAAGATAAGAGTCTCTTGGGGACTTTTCTGCCTGGGCTGGCTTCAAAGTGCTATCCTTAGATCTCAGTCACCTGAGTAGCTAAGATGACAGGCGTGAGCCACCAGTCCCCAGCCAAGAAATTATCACTTTCTTCATTTTTTTGGGGGGTGGGGGAGGGAGGAAGAGTCTGTCATGGGGCTTGAATTCAGAGCCTGGGTGCTGTCACTGAGCAACTTTATTCAAGGGTCTACCACTTTGAGCCACAGCTTTACTTCCTCTTTGTTTCTTTAAAAAATTATTGTAAAGATGATATTCAGAGGAGTTACAGTTGCATAAGCCAGGTAGTAAGTACATCATTTTTCTTGGCCTTTCTCCTTCTCATTTCCCTCCCCCCTTTCCTTCTCCATCATGTCTCAAGAGTTACCCAGTGAGAGAACTGTCATGTTTTGATTTCCTCTGGATTAACTTTTTTGTATAGAGAATGACCCAGAGATTCTGTTCAGGGAGATGTGAACTAGAGATTGTCTTTAGTAAAAGGACTTTCTCTAAGGTCCAGATTCTGTTACTTTGTTTTAGCCTTTGAAATCATTTCCCTTTCATTGAACTAAGATTGGTTTCAGAAATCTGTAGTCAACACTAATTAGCAGTTTCTCACCAACCCTCCTTTTTTTTTTTTTTTTTCTCTTTTGTACTGGTTCTGGGGCTTAACTCAGGGCCTGGGTATTGTCCCCGTGCTTTTTTGCTCAAGGCTAGTGCTCTACCAACTTGAACTAGAGCTCTTCTTCCAGCTTTTCATGGTTAATTGGAGATAAGTCTCATAGATTTTCCTGCCCAGGCTAGCTTTGTACCAGGATCCTCTTATCTCAGCCTCCTGAGTACCTAGGATTGTAGGTGTAAGCCACTAGTACTCTGCTCTAAACTTCAGTTTTTGAATGAGTAAAATGGAAATGGCATGATTTTACCCTTGTAGAAGTATGAAATGCCCCTAGTTAATAGCCTCCCCTTATAAGAAAACAAAAAGTCTTTACGCTATAATTGTGGTTTTTACTCTGGATTCTTATAGCAAAAATCCCATTAAAAATTTTAGGGCTGGGAATGTGGCTTAGTTGGTAGAGTGCCTAGCATGCATGAAGCCCTGGTTTCGATTCTTCAGTATCATATAAATAGAAAAAGCTGGAAATGGTACTGTGGCTCAAGTTGTAGAATGCTACAGTGCCCAGGCCCTGAGTTAAAGCCACAGAACTGACCAAAATTTTCTAGAAATGTTCATTATTTCTTTTAGGAAATGATTTTTCTTTCCTTTGGAAATTGATGGTGTGTGTGTATGTGTGTGTGTGTGTGTGTGTGTGTGTGTGTGTGTGTGTATTTAAATCTCTTTGTCTGGATATAGTAGTCATTCTTTGACAACTGGTTTTAAGATATTATCACCAGTGTTATCTGGAAGATTAAATGAGACTTAACTCACAACCTTATCTATAATACCTAGTCAGTTTCAAAATTAATATAGTCTAAAACAAATCTGTTTGCTAAAAGAATACATAAAAAGAATGTACATGAGCAGCACTCAGTGCTTTTGAGAGAATGACACTTTGTAGAGCTATGGTATTATTAAGAATTTTCATCATCAATAAAATATTTCAATTGTAAGATAATATTTAACCTATATACAACAACTCAACTTATCAGCAGTATTAAGCAGGCAAACCTTTCTTTGGAAGCCTTCCAAAAGATGTCATAAAAATTAACTGACTAAATATTCATCAGTGCCATCTGTATAGTAATTAAAAGTGAAAACTGGCATTAGCGCATCTTGTCAGTATGCCACCTTGAAGAATTATATAGTTTTTAGAAGGGCTGTTTCATAGATGGTCTGCTAATTAAAACATACCCTATAGGCAGCTGCAGTATCCCTGCTCAGAGCTCTCTGGAAAGGTGCCACACTTTAATTACTCATTTGCAAATAAATACTGAGCATTCTTCTTGAGTTGTAAATCTTCACTTGACTGTCTGAATTTTGTTCATATGATATATTTTTACTAGGAGCAGATTGACATTTTTGAAGGGATAAAGGACAGTCAGGCTCAGCGGATGGCAGAAAATCTGGGCTTCCTTGGGCCTTTGAAAAACCAGGTATGTCTGACTTGTTCATCAAAAAACATTTGGGAACTTCTTAATTTCCTGTAGTATTTGTGATTAGTAGGACTCAGGATGTTATGTTTTAATTTCTCCTCTAGATGTTTATGATGAGTAATATATCCTGTTGTTCCAAAGGAGAATGATTGTAACATTTATCTACATAGGCATAGATGTGTGTGTGTGTGTGTGTGTGTGTGTGTGTGTGTGTGTGTGTATGTGTGTGTGTGTGAGAGAGAGAGAGAGAGAGAGAGAGAGAATATGTTGCATACAGTCATACAGTCAAATATCTTTTATGATATATGGTGACTTTTTTTCCCTATAGCGTTATGGTGCTGTCATCTGGCACATACATGATTTAGTCCATCTAAAATTCAGTTTTATTATCTGTAAAGTGGGAATAATAGCTACTGACTAAAAGGTATATTGAAATCAAGTAGAATGATACACGAAAGCACTTATTGCAGTATTTTAGAGTAATGAGTTTGGGGCCTGGGGATATAGCTCAGTAATAGAACATTTAGCACATTCAGGGCCTTATATTCAATAATCAGTACTGCAAATAAAGATCAAATGTTATTAATAATAGGCACTACTTGAATTATGATTGATCATTCAGGTAGATATTTTAAGGTGTATGTTGATGGTATAAAGGTGGTATTTCAATAGGAGCAGCCAAAAATATGCAAGTCTATTAATGATGTCCCTTGGCTTCAAGGATAGAAAAAATTGTCCTTAATGTCATTGAGATAATGAACTGGTTGTGAATATTCTTGCTGTTTCCTGCTCTGCCTTGCCATTGCTTCAACCCAAGGTGGTGATGTGATGATATGTCTACGGAGGCAAGCTTCTTTATCCCGCAGATAATCGAAGATATTAATGGCTACCTTTTCTTTTCCTCCACTGCTCTGAGAGTTCATCTTAATAATCTCCTTTTGTGTGTGCATGCATGCATGCATGATCATTCTCAGGCCTGACCCTCATGCTGTTTGCAGAGTATAGTTACTCAATAATGTTTATGGAAGAGTGGTTCCAGAACCCCTAAGGATGTCAAACCTAGTCCATACTCAAATAAAATGGCAGAATATTTTCATTTAAATGATGCAGATCCTCCCAAACACTTTAAATCCTGGCCAAATTACTGATAATAGCTCACACAATGTAAATGCTATGTAAATAGATGTTAGACTCTATTGTTTATGAAACATTGACAAGGAAAAAAGGTCTGTGTGTGTTAGTACAGATACACTGTTTATTTAGATTATTTCCCACCCATGGTTAGTTGAGTCTACAAATAAAATCCATATGTGTGTGTGTGTGTGTGTGTGTGTGTGTGTGTGTGTGTGTGTGTGTGTGTGTATGTATGACT
>NW_012283159.1:0-2506 GCF_000151885.1 Dipodomys ordii
TGGGACCTGAATTCTGGGCCTGAGTGCTGTCCCTCAGCTCTTCAGCTCAAGGCAAGCACTCTACCACTTGAGCCACAGCGCCACTTCTGGCTTTTTTCTGGTGGTTAATTGGAGATAAGAGTCTCACAGACTTTCCTACCTGGGCTGGCTTTGAACTCGCGATCCTCAGATCTCAACCTGAGTAGCTAGGATTACAGGCATGAGCCACTGGTGCCTGGCAACTGATGTGTTTTTTGAGTACTAGTGGTTGATTTTGTCTTTCTTCTTTTCTTCCTTCCTTTCTTTTTTCTTTCTCTTTTTCTTCCTTCCTTTCTTTTGCTCTCTTTCTTTCCTTCTTTCTTTTTTTTTTTTTTGGATCCAGTCATGGGACTTGAACTCTGGGCCTGGGCACTGTCCCTCCACTCTTCAGCTCAAGGCTAGCGCTCTACCACTTGAGCCACAGTGCCACTTCCGGCTTTTTTCTGCTTATGTGGTGCTGAGGAATCGAACCCAGGGCCTCATGCATGCAAGGCAAGCGCTCTACCACTGAGCCACCTTCCCAGCCCTTTTCCTTCTTTCTTTATTCCTTCCTTCCTTCCTTCTTTCTTTCCTTCTCTTTCTTTCTTCCTTTCTTTCTCAATGTTTTCTTAAACCAGGCAGCTGCTGGAGCTTTGAAAGCTCAATGTAAAATACAACAAGAAGGGTCAGTGATGGAGCAGGGCAGATCTCACAGGCAGCACACTGTGAAGGCAGAGAAGAACTGGCCAGAGCCCCAACATGGGGCCACAGAGGCTGCTCCACACTCTACAGCATCCCTGAAACCTGGTGTCAGCCAGAGAGCAGAAGACACAGCTGCTCAGCTCCTCCTGAAACAGAATTACAAGTTGACATGATTTAAAAGACGACTCACTGAAGAAGGAAAAGCAGCTGGCACTGCAAACTGATTGTCTAATACATTTTTTCCTCAACAGTTTTTGCTGTGTGTTCCATTATCGTATAAAAAGGGAACCCCAAAATGCTACAACAGGAATAAATATTAATTCTCAATGCTTAAGAGAAGAGACATAAAAAAATGAGCGAATGAGATTGAAAGTAGGGATAGGGTATTTGCATACCTGTGTGTCTGGCAGCATTATGCATAAACAGCCAAAGGCAGAAGCAAACCAGGTCTGTCCCAACAGCTGAGTGGATTGCAGAAGTGGGTACATAGTGCACAGAATATTAGTGGTCTACTGAGAAAAGTAAAGCCTGACATGTGCTACAACATGGGTGAACACTGGGCTCAGGTGTTAAGTAAAAAGTTAGTCATGAAAGATAATAAGTAGCCAGGCACAGTGGTTCATGCCTGTCATCCTAGCTATTTGGGAGGGACAGATGGGAGGATTGCAGTCCAAGGCAGATCTAAGCAAAAAGACCCTATCTGAAAAAAGTAACTAAAGCAAACAAGGGCTGGGGCATGGCTTGAGTGATAGAATACTTGCTTTGCAAGCACAAGGTCCAGAGATCACACCCAGTACCACCAAAAAGTAACTACTGTATATGATTCCACTTAGGTGAACTACCTACCATAGAAAAAGCCCAAGAAACAGAAAGTAGAGCCACACACTAGTAACTCCTGCCTCTAATCCTAGCTACTCAGGAGGCTGAAATCAGCAAGGTCACAGTTCTAACCCAGCCCAGATAGAAAAGTCTTTGAGCCAAATGCTGGTGTCTCATGCCTGTAATCTTTGCCACTCACGTGAGTCAGGAAAGCCCATGAGATTCTTATCTCCTATTAACCCCAGAAAACCAAAGTGGTAGAGTGCTGGCCTTGAGCAAAAAATGCTCAGAAACAATGCTCAGGCCCTGAGTTCAAGCCCCATGGCCGACCAAAAAATATAGAAGAAAGAAATGTTTGGAGCCTTGATGACAGAAGACCTATTCCAAAAATCTGACTTACTCCTATGCAAAGGTCATTTCCAGACTCACATCATTTTAGCCTATGGCCAATAATGTATTTGCAAATAACCAATTACAATGTTTTCAGAGCATCTAGCACATTGTATTAAACATGACCTTGAACCCCCCCCCCCCCCCCCGTACCATTATCTGACTTGAGCTCTCCACCTACAGCCTGAGCCCACAGGCCAGGTGCAGGGGAGAATCCCTCAGGTAAGAGAGACACTCCAGAGACTGGGAAGGGAGGAGTCATCACCACTGGCAGAGTGGTCAACAGCAAAGTTAAAGATAAATTCAGTTCTCTTTAAGCCCCGGGTCACACACACACACACACACACACACACAAATGTAGGTAACAGTGAATGGGAAGTGAGCATCCACCTTATTTCTGCCAGGTAACTGGTAATACCATCTTGAAGCCCACAACTTCAGACTTCAGATGAGGGAACACATTGGTTTTTTGGAACCCCTAGGAAGTGGGTCTAAGACTTCTTCAGAAACCCAAATCCAAGGATGCTCAAATCCCTTCTATAAATGGTACAATATTTACGTAGAATCTAGCACCTTCTCCTGTGTATTTTTTTTTTTT
>NW_012283160.1:0-5543 GCF_000151885.1 Dipodomys ordii
TCTGGGCCTGGGTGCTGTCCTTCAGCTCTTCAGCTCAAGGCTAGCGCTCTACTACTTGAGCCACAGCGCCACTTCCAGTTTTCTGGTTGTTAATTGGACAAGAGTCTCAGCGACTTTCCTCTCAGGCTAGCTTTGAGCCTCCATCCTCAGATCTCAGCCTCCTGAGTAGCTAGGATTACAGGTGTGAGCCACTGGTGCCCAGCCAAAGTAGGAATTGTTACAGGACCTATGACAAGGGATGGTCCCCAAGAGAGCTACATGCTCCTTAGGGACCGTGGGCCTTGTTCCCTGCTGTCCTGACATTGTCAATGGAGACTTCTATGCTGCTTGGTATTGCAGGGAGTTATGGAAGCCCTGGGATGGGTCTGCCCACAGCCTAGCTTCCCACACAGCAAGAGGGGAGGGCAGGACTCGCCCAAATCTTCGTGGGTTATGAGCTCTACACCCTTTTCCAGAAGATTCACTTCCTTGAAACAGCAAGGAGGGGCTGGAGGGAGGGGAGACGCCCCCTCCCCTTAGTCCCTCTTCATCCTATTGGTCTTGCTCTCCCCAGCATGTCCCTGGTGACCACCCTCTGCCCTAGAGGGAGTGTGCATGTAGGGGCACTCTTGTTTGGGGGTGCACAAAGCTGCTTGAAGGGGGGGGGTTCTCTGGTGGAGTGGAGTGCTGAGGCCAATTAGGGGAAGGCCCAAAGGCTTGGAGGTAGCAGCCACTAGCAAATTAGCAAGTAGGAAGAGGCCCCTGCGGGCCCTCAGGGACCAGAGCCCCAGAGGCTCACAGTGGTCCTGGAGAGGAGGCAGGCTGTGGGTGGCTGAAGGGAGGCCGAGCACTCTGGACTGGGCCCTGGGGACTCACTCTTCCCTGAGCCCCATGCCCTGCCCACCTTCCTCACTGCGCATGTGCTCAGCCCTCCTGACTGCACGTGTGCGCAGGCGCTGCGTGTGAATGGCTTGGAGCAGCTGTGCAGCAACCTGGCCAGCGAGCGCCTGCAGCTCTTCTCCAGCCAGAAGCTGCAAGCCCAGGAGGAGGTGAGGGGACACGGGCACTGCCCAGCAGCCGGGACAGTGGCCCGGTCCTTTGAGTCTCAGTTTCCCTGTCTATAAAATGGGAGGGTCGGTTGAGCCCCTGCCCCCCCGCCCCCCGCCCCACTTCCAGACAGGGAGTAAATGGCCCCCTGCTGGTGGTTCCCAGGAGGAGTGCCGGCGGGAGCAGCTGCCCTGGGCGCCTGTCGCTCAGCCCCTGAGGGAGTCCTGCCTGGACCTCCTGGTGGACAGACCCCACAGCCTCCTGAGTCTTCTGGAGGCCCAGACATGGCTGTCCCAGGTGAGGCCTGGGGCATGGCACGGCCCCCTCCAGTCAGGAGCACAGAGTAAGAGGCCCGACCCCCCTCAAAGCTGCCTCACAGCCCTGGCTGCTGAGGCTCTTGTGTCCTTGCCACAGAAATGGGACAATAGTGTCTGGTGGGCAGAGCAGTGGAGGCCCCAGGCTTCACACAGGCCCCCAGCCAATAGAGGGCAAATCTCAGAACCATGGTGTGTCCCCTCCGTGTGTGTGTGCGTGCATGTGTACTGGTACTGGGGCCTGAACTCAGGGCCTTGAGCTCTTGCTTGGCTTTTTCATTCATGGCTTGGTGCTTGACCTCTTGAACCACACCTCCACTTCTCACTGGCTAACTGAAGATAAGAATCTCAGGTACTTTCCTGCCTAAGCTGGCTTTGAACTGAGATTGTCAGATCTCAGCTTCCTGAGTAGCTAGGATTACAGGTATGAGCCACCAGTGCCCAGCTCCATGCAACTTCTTTTGTGGTTGTTGTTGTTGATCATGGGTCTCGAACTCAGGGCCTGGGCACTGTCCCTGAGTATTTGTGCTCAAGACTGGTGCACTACCACTTTGAGCCACAGATCTACTTCTGGTTTCCTGGTGGTTAATTGGAGGTGAGAGTCTCACACAGGAGGCTGAGATCTGAACATTGTGGTTCAAAGCGATCCCAGGCAGAAAAGTCCACCACACTCTTAAACTCCAATAAACTACTCAGAAAAGGCCAGAAGTGGGCTGGGAATGTGGTAGAGTGATTGCTTAGCATGTGTGAAGCCCTGGGTTCGCTTTCTCAGTGACACATAAACAGAAAAAGCCAGAAGTGGCACCATCAAGTGGTAGAGTGCTTGCCTTGAGCTGAAGAGCTCAGGGACAGCGCCCAGGCACAGAGTTCAAGCCCCAGGACCAGCAAAAAAAATAAATGACTCTCACAGGCTTTCCTGCCCAGGCTGGCTTTGAACCATGATCCTTCCATCTCAGCCTCCTGAGTAGCTAAGATTACAGGCGTGAGCCATGGGCATCTGGCTTCCATGCTGCTTCTTGATGGCCCTCTGCCCATCAGGCCTCCGTGTTCCATTGCATTTCACTGCAGCCTCATCCCACTTTCTATCCCAACACTTGTATCCAAGTGCAGTTACAACACAGCAGATCCACTCATGCATGCTTCCTCTGAGCTCTGCTGCGCTCCAGGTGGGTTGGGCCTGTCTGAAGGGTTCCTTGTGTTTATTGCTACAACGCAACATATTCATTAGCTCCATAAAATAACCTCCTACCTGGATTCTGTTTTGAAAGGGACCTTTCATGACTTGTTTAGAAGCTATAATTGTGGGACTATACTCATAGGAACTATCGCTATGCTTGTTTTAAAACCCCTGGACCCTATTTCCTTCCCCTCCTGTCAGGCATCCTCCACAATCTAGCACTGACTGAAGAAGCTCCTGAGCCTGAGGCTATTTGACTTTCTGGAATCTTACTTGATGGTTTAAAATTAAGTCATTAAGCTGGGCACAGTATCGTATCTTTGTAATCCTAGCTACTCAGGAGATATAGATGAAGAAGATGGCTGAATCAGACCAACCTGGGCAAAGAAGTTCTCAAGACCCCATCTCAACCAATAAAAGCTGGGTGTGGTGGCGCCTATCTTCCTGGCTACGTAGGATTGTGTCTCAGGCTGGCCTGAGTAGAAACACCTGTTTGAAAAACAACTAAAGCACAAAGGGCTGGGGGTGTAGCTCCAGTGGTCCAGGCAGGAAATGGCATGAGCGACCTCTCCCCTTATCAGGCCACGGACCACACGTTCCTCCAGAAGTGCCACTACCACCACAGCGACCACCCCAGCTATGCCAAGCCCCAGCTGCCTCTTCCCATCTTCACGGTGCGGCATTATGCCGGGGCTGTCACCTACCAGGTATCTGATCTCAGGGACATGAGGCAGGGTGACCTTAGTGTCCCCTCCTGTGCAGTCATCCAGCATGTGCTCCCTTCCAAAGCCTGGCCCTGGGTCCCCACCTGGTCCACAGGCCCCACCCAGGTCTGAGCGTGATTGATGGAGATGGGGTGGAGGAGGGAGACCAGGGACTGTCTGGACAGAGCACAAGCCCAGAACCCAGCAGATGACTATGCTTTCTGTGTCTCCCTCTTCTCCTCTGTGATATGGGCACAGGAGTCTGGGTTCTAACAGCATGAGGAGGTTTAAGAGGTTTAGTAGTTCTGACATGGCCTGGCAGGTGCTTCCTGAATGAATTTTGCTTTCCCCTTCTGAGTTCCATGTCTATCAGGGAGACTGAACACCTGCTTTTCATTTAGGGGTGGGGGTGGGGGGAGATACCATGTGATGGGTTTGAAGTGGGGAGAATCATGGCTCCCCGGAGGGGGTGCCATGCCCTGTTTCTAGGGAGGAGGAAGAGGAGGAGGGAAAGTGGTGGTGGGGGTGGAGAAGGCAGCAAAGAAGAATAAGACGAGGAGACACGTGGGAACTTTTTTGCTGGGGCTGGCTTCGAACCTTGATCCTCAGATCTCAGCCTCCTGAGCCAGGATGACAGGCGTGAGCCACCGGTGCCCAGCTGGGGAATGGACCTTGCTAAAAGTTTTCTGAGGTTTTTTAGCTGGAGACATACCTCAGGGCAATCAATGAAGTATTGAAGACGCAGAGGCTGGGGGAGAGATTTGCTCAGAAATGGAGGGACCCGTGGAATGGCATAGAGTCCGGCAGGTGACCCACGTGGGGTCGCCAGCCAGTGGAGCTGAGCCCATCCCTAGCCTTCTTGCTTGGCTCGGCTCCCCCTCTGCCCTCCCCCGCATCTTCTCTGGCAGGTTCACAAGTTTTTACACAGGAACCGAGACCACCCGGACCCCGCTGTGGTGGAGATGCTTCGCCAGAGCCAGCTGCAGGTGTGCGGGCCCCCCACGCACCCTGCCCCCCCCCAGCCTGGCCTCTTCTCCCTATGCTCTGAACGGCCAAGCATGCCAGGGTCCCGATGCCGAGGGCTGACCCACCTGCTCCCCAGAGCTGTAGGCGGCCAGGGATGGGAGCGGGCTCAGACTCATCTCGCCCTGCAGCTCGTGGGCAGCCTGTTCGAGGATGCAGAGCCCCAGGCGCTGGGAAAGCCAGGGAAAGCTACTCTGGCCTCTCGCTTCCAGCAGTCCCTGGAGGCCCTCCTGTCACGGCTAGGCAGGTAAGGACAGTGTCCCCCATGGGCCACCAAGAGGTTGGAAGCAGCGTGTGGCGGGAGCAGGGGGCAGCTGGTCTGTGTTCAGTGCCGCCTCTTCTATGCAAGCAGGAGCCGCATCTATGTCATCCAGTGCCTGAACCCTAACCCTGGAAAGGTGAGCTCCCTCTTCCCACCCCAGGATTCCTCCCCACCCTCCCACGCTCCCCTTCTCCCCTTCCCCTTAGCACGAACCCCTGGACATCCATACTCATTGCCGTCTCTGGCCATAGCTCCCGGGCCTCTTCGACGTGGGCCATGTGGCGGAGCAGCTGCGCCAGGCTGGCGTCCTGGAGGCTGTAGGCACCCGCAGTGCCCACTTCCCCGTGCGCGTACCCTTCCAGGCCTTCCTGGTCAGGTAAGGCCCCTGGGCAGGGCAGCCAAGGGCCTAACATCTCCAGCGGGCTTGACAGGGTAGGCCCTGGAAAACCTGGGCTCCCTCCAGCTGGAGAACCTACTTTCCTCTCTGACCCTGGGCCTGGAGAGCTTGGAGCCTTTCTGCCCTCCTCTTCCTTCCAGTCCTCTTTGTCTCCCTCCCTTTGTTAGTCCCTGCCCCTCCTTTACCTAGCAGCCCCTGGCTGCTGTCTGCAGTTCACGTGGGGAGGGGAAGCAGGAGGTGTTCAGGAAGGACCGACAGAAGCAGGGAGACAGGAAGAGAGGCGAGAGAGCAGAGCAGAGCCTTTCTGAGGGGAGATGTACAGGAGACACTGAGGCAGAGCGGTGACGGGGTGGGTACCACATCCCAGTGAGGATGAAGGTGGCTCTCTTCGTGGAGCCCAGAAACTTCTAGGAGCTGGGAGCCGGTGGCTCATGCCAATGATCCTAGCTACCCAGGAGGCTGAGATCTGAGTCTCATGGTTCAAAGCCAGACCAGGCAGGAAAGTCTGTGAGACCCTGATCTCCAATAAACCACTCAGAAAACTGGAAAGTTGCCGGGCGCTGGTGGCTCACGCCTGTAATCCTAGCTACTCAGGAGGCTGAGATCTGAGGATTGCGGTTCAAAGCCAGCCCGGGCAGGA